>NC_053160.1:12572107-12849943 GCF_016835505.1 Polypterus senegalus
CTCCAGCAGACCCCGTGACACTGTCTTTGGATTCAGCGGGTTAGAAAATGGATGGATGGAAGTTTTCTCAATACAAAATACATAGTTTGTTTAAGAAAAAATTATCAAGAATTCTAATATGATTAATCACGACACTTTCACAGCATAACGCACACACGGCACAATCCTTTTGTTGTACAAATCCATATTCATTCATTCAAGAGTCTTGAACAGAGCGAACGTCAAGTTTTTGTTTTTTATGAGTCATTTTAGGAATTTATTACTTAATAATAACAAGAGGTTTGTTTGAACGGACCACGGCCTGCACTGAACCCATGGTTTCCATTTACATGTGAGTCGCAAATGCGAAACATAAGTGAGGACGCGAACGTGTTTGCTGTAATTAAAATATCGTTTTTTACTATATTTCGATTCAATCAGAGTGCCATTTAAAATCGTACTACACACATGCTGTAGGTTGCCGACCCCTGTTCTATGCGATTTAAGCCTGACTGGGCCACTCATGGACGCTCAGCAACTGTTCCCAATGCCACTGCATTGTTGTCTTGGCTGTATACTTCAGGCCATTGTTGTGCTGAAAGGATGAACCATCACATCAGTCTGAGGTTACGTGCACTCTGGACCTCTCAGTGTTTGGCAGAATTCAGCCTTTCCTCAATTCTGACCAGTCTCCCTGTACCTGCCGCTGAGAAGTACCCCAATAACGTGATGCGGCCACTGCCATGCTTCACCGTAGGGTAGTATAAGGCAGGTGATGAGCAGTGCCAGGTTTTGGAGTTCTACTCAAAGACTTCAATTTTTGTCTTATCAGATCAGAGAATCTTTATCTTTGTGCTCTCAGGGTTATTTAAATGTCATCTGGCAAGGTTCATGCAGACTGTCATCAGCAATTTGCTCAAGAGTGGCATACCCACTGGAATATAAATGTCTGATTGATGGTGTCCTATTGAAATGGTCGCCCTTATAACTGGTTGGACCATCTTGTTACAGGGCTTATTTTATTTTATATTGCTGTACATGGCTAACAGACTTTGTTTCATCACATGTGTTCTGAGTGGACACTTCTAACTTACTTTTGAAGTAAACAGACCACTGATCCTGCTGGATATAAAAACAGTTAGTAATATAAAGGACTAACATTAAAAAGATAGAAACTAATATTAGTGCTGCAACATAAAGCATTTAGAATTTGTTCGACTGTATCTGTCAATACGACTGAATACGTTTAAAAAGCTTGCTGCCCAAGTTACATTATCAATAATATAACTGTTGAAGAAAATAAAGGCACACTTTTTAATCCGAGCATAACATCAAGTCAATGAACCTTCTGGGCTATTGATCTGGTCAGTGAAGTCGCAGAGGGGCTTGTTCATCAGTTTCAGCTGCTTTGGTGCACTAGAGGGGCCACAATGAGACGAACACCCAAAACAGGAATGAATGGTTTAACAGGTGTAGGGAGGCCACAGACATTTGTCCCTCCTCATCTGTTTTGTCACTCATTTTGCATTTGGCTACAGTCAGTGTCACTATTGGTAGCATGAGGCCATACCTGGACCCTACTGATAGATAGATAGATAGATAGATAGATAGATAGATAGATAGATAGATATGAAAGGCACTATATGATAGATAGATAGATAGATACTTTATTAATCCCAAGGGGAAATTCACATAATCCAGCAGCAGTATACTGATACAAAGAAACAATATTAAATTAAATAGTAATAAAAATGAAAAAAAAATAAAATTAAATTAATGTTAGCATTTACTCCCCCAGGTGGAATTGAAGAGTCGCATAGTGTGGAGGAGGAACGATCTCCTCAGTCTGTCATTGGAGCAGGACAGTGACAAAAGTCTGTCACTGAAGCTACTCCTCTGTCTGGAGATGACACTGTTCAGTGGATGCAGTGGATTCTCCATGATTGACAGGAGTTTGCTTAGTGCCCGTCGCTCTGCCACAGATGTTAAACTGTCCAACTTTACTCCTACAATGGAGCCTGCCTTCTTAACAAGTTTGTCCAGGCGTGAGGCGTCTTTCATCTTTATGCTGCCACCCCAGCACATCACCGCGTAGAAGAGGGCACTCGCCACAACCGTCTGGTAGAACATCTGCAACATCTTACTGCAGATGTTGAAGGATGCCAACCTTCTCAGAAAGTATATTCTGCTCTGAGCTTTCTTACATAGAGCACCAGTATTGGCAGTCCAGTCCAATTTGTCATCCAGCTGCACTCCCAGATATTTAAAGGTCTGCACCCTCTGCACAGTCACCTCTGATGATCACAGGGTCCATGAGGGGCCTGGGCCTCCTAAAATCCACCACCAGCTCCTTGGTCTTGCTGGTGTTAAGGTGTAAGTGGTTTGAGTCGCACCATTTAACAACTTTCTGTACTCCTCCTGCCCCCTCCTGATGCAGCCCACAATAGCAGTGTCATCAGCGAACTTTTGCACGTGGCAGGACTCCGAGTCATATTGGAAGTCTGATGTATATAGATTGAACAGGACCGGAGAAAGTACAGTCCCCTGCGGCGCCCCTGTATTGCTGCACACAATGTCAGACCTGACACAGGTAGTCCAATTTCTCCAGGATGGCACATCAATATGTGCCATTGCCAGAAGGTTTGTTGCCTGTAACATCGTTCAGCATGACCAGTTTGGTGGTGGGTCAGTGATGGTCTGGGGAGGCATAGCCATGGAGGGACCTCTACAGTCTAGGCAACGGCACCTTGACTGCCATTATAGGTATTGGGATGAAATCCTTGGTCCCATTGTCAGACCCTATGCTGGTTTCCCCTGGTGCACGACAATGCCCGGCCTCATGTGGCGAGAGTATGCAGCCAGTTAATGGAGGATAAAGGAATGATACCATTGACTGGCCCCCACGCCCACCTGACCTCAATCCAATAGAACACCTCTGGGTAGGACATTATGTTTCGGTCCAACCAACACCTCAGCCTGTTCAGGAGCTCAGTAATGCCCTGGTCCAGATCTGGGAGAAGATCCTCCAGGACACCACTTGTCTCATCAGGACATTGTCACTCATGCATAAAATCACGTTTCTAATACAAACTACTTAGTACGATTTGGAGTTGCTGCAGTGAAATGTCGGCAAAATGGACTCGACTGCCTGCCTGCCTGTCAAATCATTTTTTCCCTTTGATTTTCGGGGTGTCATTGAATTCATCCCTCTCTCTGTAGGTTGGTCATTTTCATTTCCATCAGACGATGTGGCATCCTTTCGTTCTTAACACATCACCATATCAGTCCATAGCAGTAGAGATATCCAGCAGGATTTTGTTTTCCTATTGAGGTCTGATGTGTTTTCAAAGTGTTCCTTTAATTTTTTGGAGCAGTTTATTTTGTTTTCCTTAAACTAGCGACAGCACTAAAATTCAGAAAGCAAAAAACAAAGATGTTGTAGCAGTGCCCTCTTGTGCCCTGCCTCAGTCAGTGCAAGTGTTAGTTGCTTGGTTTCCTGCTGCTTTAGGTGCTGCTTAGGCTTAGTGTCAAAAATGAATCCATGAAAACTGAACTCATTCTTTTTTATTATTGGCACTACTCACTTCTATGGAAAAAGTGCCACAGTTACATGCATATTTGCTTATTTGCCTGATGTTTTATACAAAGGAAACAGCAAACAATTCAATGTTAAAATTGCTCCTAGGTTTGGACTAGCGGAGCACTTTTGAGTTTAGGGACTTGCAATGGGGTCACCCAGTCTGTCACTGGATGGACTGAATTGGCTTTCCTATAATTTAAATATTCAATGACTTGGCCACTGAGTCACACAGCTTACACTTAATCCGATTCCGAGTGGCGAGGAGGTGAATCCTATCCCCCTCATCATCCTTAATTCATGATTTTGTAGAAGATCCTGTGGAAGGCAAATAAGGAAGAGATTAACCAAAGAAAAGTTAGGGTGCCAGCCTGGTCACCTGTTTATTGCCAATGTCCAGATAAATGAACAAGAATGAGTGTGCGGTGGCACAACAGAAAACAGGCACAAAATCTTCATCTTAAGCTTCAACCCAGCAGGTCTGGGTCTGGAAGTTCGCTCCTGCGGGACGGAGTTTCTCCAGTTGAGACCCCTTTTTCCAGTGCACAAGAAATAAGATTTTTATTTTTTTCCTGCTGATGTAAGTTTAGGGGTTCCGTAGTAAAGTGATTATTACTGGAGGGACCTGAATACTTTTAGTCTCATCCAATCCACTCATGTCACCAACTGTTTACAGATCTGCACTTTTTCAGGGCTGTCTTTACGTATGGGCACAATGGGCACTGGCACCATGTTTCTGATGCCTATGTACAGTGCAGGCCAAAAGTTTGGACACACCTCCTCATTCAATGTGTTTTCTTTATTTTCATGACCATTTACATTGGTAGATTCTCACTGAAGGCATCAAAACTATGAATGAACACATGTGGAGTTATGTACGTGGTTTTATTTCAAGTGACTACCTGTTGAAGCTCATCGAGAGAATGCCAAGAGTGTGCAAAGCAGTAATCAGAGCAAAGGGTGGCCATTTTGAAGAAACTAGAATATAAAACATGTTTTCAGTTATTTCACCTTTTTTTTGTTAAGTATATAACTCCTAACTCCACATGTGTTCATTCATAGTTTTGATGCCTTCAGTGAGAATCTACCAATGGAAATGGTCATGAAAATAAAGAAAACACATTAAATGAGGAGGTGTGTCCAAACTTTTGGCCTGTACTGTATGCTTCTGTCAAAACAGGGGTCCTAGTGCACTACTTTGCCTGGGGGTCTGTCATGCTGTTAAGATGGCCCTACTTCCGGGAGCCCTCAGATTTATACCGTCCCAGCCCGAAGGGGTGTGGCTTAGTTGAGTTGGGGCACAAATGGGGTGCCCTCCTTTGGGTGGCTTCTCAGAGCTAAGGAGGAAAAAAAAGAGGTGGTAGTCTTACCTTTGGCGTCCCCTCTTTTCCCAGCGGGTTATTACATACGTTACTTGAGCCTGGAAGGTGATGCTCAAATGGCCATGCGTGACAAACCTTTGGCAGCAATTATAGCTTTGAGACAACTTTGTAAAGTTTTAAAATTGGAAATGATGTATTGACACATAGTTTTAGGAAGTCACTGCGCACTGGAGAGATTCAGAAGGACTGGAAAATGGTAAATACATCATCTCATTATATAAAAAGGGTGACAGGGCAGATCCAAGCATTAATGGAAGGTATTATTAAGGATAAGATTGAGCAACACATGGCAAGGACAGGAGAGATTAGGAACAGTCAGTGTGGGTTCAGGAGAGGGAGGTCGTGTTTTCCTAACATGCTGGAATTCTATGAGGAGTCAACAAAAGCATACGATCAAAGTGGAGCTTATGATATCATTTATCTGGACTTTCAGAAAGCATTTCATAAGGTGCCACATGAGAGGTTGGGCATCAAATTAAAAGAAGTGGGAGTTCAGGGTGATGTTTCTAGATGGGTGCAGAATTGGCTCAGACACAGGAAGCAGAGGGTGATGGTGAGAGGAACCTCTTCAGAACTGGCCGATGTTAAGAGCGGTGGCCAGCAGGGATCAGTGCTAATGCCACTGCTATTTTTAATATATATAAATGATTTAGATAGGAATATAAATAACAAGCTGGTTAAGTTTGCAGATGATATCAAGATAGGTGGATTTGCAGATAATTTGGAATCCATTATATCATTACAGAAGGACTTGGATAGCAGACAGGCTTGGGCAGATGAAATTTAATGTCAGTAAAGAATTACACATAGAAAGTGAAAATGTGAGGTTTGAATACACAATGGGAGATCTGAAAATTGAGAGTCCACCTTCTGAGAAGGATTTAGGAGCTGCAGTAGACTCTGAGATATCAACTTCCAGTCAGTGTTCAGAAGCCATTAAGAAGGCTCACAGAATGTCAGGTTATATAGCGCCTTGATGTGTGCAGTACAAGTCACAGGAGGTTCTGCTCAAGCTTTATAACACACTGGTGAGGCTTCATCTGGAGTACTGGGTGCAGTTTTGGTCTCCAGGCTACTAAAAGGGCATAACAGTACAAGAAAAGGTCCAGAGAAGAGCGACTAGGCTGATTCAGGGACTACTGAGCCTTTACAGTTTAAGCAAAAGAAGATTCAGAGGTGACATGATTGAAGTGTTTAAAATTATGAAGGGAATTAGTACAGTGGATCGAGACTTGTATTTTAAAATGAGTTCATCAAGAACATGGGGACACAGTTGGAAACTTGTTAAGAGTAAATTTTGCAGAAACATTAGGAAGTTTTTCTTTAAACAAAGAACGATAGACACTTGGAATAAGCGATCAAGTAGTGTGGTAGACAGTAAGACATTAGGGACTTTCAAAACTCGATTTGATGTTTTCTTGGAGGAAACAAGTGGATAGGACTGGTGAGCTTGTTGGGCTGAATGGCCTGTTCTCGTCTAGAGTGTTCTAATTTCATTAATAATTTTAACTCTTTGATGTAAACCATACTATACCAAAAAAAAGGACTTACCACCTTCCTGATTTCCTCCTTTTTTGCAAGTTTCGTCAGGTCATTAACTACAATCTCATATTAGATAACAGACTTCTATGTGAGCAAATATACACTTAGGACTTGTTTAATGAATCTCATGAGCAGAATCACCCAACATCAACTGGAAATGTGAAACAACGGAGGAAAGCAGGAAGGGGGAAAGTACCTTGTGGGAAGGCAGCATATGTTATTCAAAAGGTCAATTTTCCCACAAAGTGTTAAATGTATAAAATACAAAATTCACAACCAGTATTTGATGCAGTGGTGTCGATTTTGTGTATATTTTGCACCCATTTTGGACTTGAATTGCTTTTTGACAGATATTTTTGATTTTTGCAAAAAAACAGGGACAGTTCTGGAAAAACCGAATGCGTGTAAGCAAATCGTAGGGAAATGTAAATTATTCCACAGTTGTTTTTAACGACATTGCTATCTTTGTTTCACAGATATGAAGCCTCAAAGTGCAAACGTCAAATGAATGATGAACACTGGGAGTTGCATCCTCACAGCCATCTTCTTGGAACTGGGGTTGTATCAAGAATTAGACATTTGGGGAGTAGTGCTGACGGAGTGGGCTGGCTGCACTTTCATCTGCGCTCATTACAGCAGACCGAGAGGCTCACTGCCAGGGAATCTGCGCTGCTCGACAGCTGCTGGTTTGACAACAATTAGTACTATTATGATGTTGTTAATTTAGTTTCAAGAAAGTAAGATAGTATGCAATCAAGATGATAACATTTGCATAACTTTCACAACAAATAACTTCAAAATCAATCCAGAACACTGAAAAAAAAAAGAGAAGAAATCATAAAAAAACAAACCTGACAATTATTGGTGTGACAATTATTATTATTTTATTTAATTCATTTTGTTTCAAGAAAGTACAAATTAAGGAAGATGAAAAGTGCAGAACATACACAACTGAAACAAGAAAATCAATCCAAAAAATCAAAACAAAATAAGAAGAAAATAGAAAAAAATAAAACCTGATAACTATTGGTCTGAAAATTATTATTATTATTATTATTATATTATTATTATTATCCATCCATTATCCAACCCGCTGTATCCTAACTACAGGGTCATGAGGGTCAGCTGGAGCCAATCCCAGCCAACATATGGCACAAGGCAGGAAACAAACCACGGATTGGGTGCCAGCCCACCGCAGGGCACACACACACACACACACACACACACATACCAGAGACAATTTAGGATCGGCAGTCCACCTGACCTGCATGTCTTTGGACTGTGGGAGGAAACTCATGCAGACAAGCGGGGAACATGCAAACGCCACGCAGGGAGGACCCGGCAAGTGAACACACGTCTCCTAACTGCAAGGCAGCAGTGCTACCCACTGCGTCACCATGCCGCCTATTATTATTATTATTATTATTATTATTATTAAATAGTATCATTTTGTTTCAAGAAAGTAACATAGTATACAATCGGGCAGGTAAACCTTGCAGAACATACACAACAAATGACTTCAAAATGAATTCACAACAGTAAAAAAACAAAGAAAACATTAAAAGAAAACAAAACCTGACAATTATTGTTATTATTATTATTATTATTATTATCCATCCATCATCCAACCCGCTTTATCCTAACTACAGGGTCTGCTGGAGCCAATCCCAGCCAACACAGGATGCAAGGCAGGAAACAAACCTCGGGCAGGGCGCCAGCCCACCACAGGGCACACACACACACCAAGCACACAGTAGGGACAATTTAGAATCGCCAGTCCACCTAACCTGCATGTCTTTGGACTTTGGGAGGAAACCCACGCAGACACGGGGAGAACATGCAGACTCCACGCAGGGAGGACCTGGGAATTGAACCTCAGGTCTCCTAATTGCGAGGCAGCACTGCTACCTACTGTGTCACCTTGCCACCCTATTATACATTTATTTAATTTTGTTTCAAGAAAGTAACATAATATAGAATCCAATACGTACAAATTGCAGAACTTATACAAATAATTTCAAAATCAATCCAAAACACTGAAGAAAAAAAACAGAAGAAAACATAAAAAAACAAACTTGACAATTATTGGTGTGATAATTATTCTTCTTCTTCTTTCGGCTGCTCCTGTTAGGGGTCACCACAGCAGATCATCTTCTTCCATATCTTTCTGTCCTCTACATCTTGTTCTGTCACATCCATCACCTGCATGTCCTCTCTCACCACATCCATCCTCCTGCTTCCGGACACGTCTCCCCCCTCTTCTTCTACTTCTATTATTTTATTTCATTTTGTTTCAAGAAAGTAACAGAGCATACAAATTAAGGAAGATACAAAGTGCAGAACACACACAACAAAAAGTTGAAAATCAATCCAAAAACTCCAAAAAAAGAAGAAAATAAAAAAAAATAAAACAACATAACTATTGGTCTGAAAATTATTATTAAATAGCTTAATTTTGTTTCAAGAAAGTAACATAGTATACAATCAGGCAGGTAAAGTAAATAACTTCAAAGTCAAGTCAGATCAATGAAAATAAAAGAGAAGAAAACATAGAAAAACAAATTTGAAAATTATTAGTGTGACAATTATTATTATTATTTTATTTATTCAATTTTGTTTCAAGTAACAGAGCCTACAAATTAAGGAAGATACAAAGTGCAAAACATACACAACAAAAACTTGAAAATCAATCCAAAAACATTAAAAGAAGAAGAAAATAGAAAAAAATAAAACCATGACAACTATTGGTCTGAAAATTATTATTATTATTATTATTATTATTATTAAATAGTTTAATTTTGTTTCAAGAAAGTAACATGGTATACAATCGGGCAGGTAAACCTTGAAGAACTTATACAACAAATAACTTAATATTAAAAAAAGAAGAAAACATTAAAAATAAAAAAAAAAACCTGACAATGATTGGTGTGACAATTGTTATTTTATTTATTTAATTTTGTTTTTTAATAAAAAATAACAGAGTATACAATCAGGCAGATATAGTTTGCTGAACATTCACAGCAAAAACGTGAAAATTAATCCAGAATTTTGGAAAAAAAAAATGTGATTATTATTATTATTATTATTTTTATTTAATTATGTTTTAAGAAAGTAATATAGTATACAATCAGGCAGGTTTGCAGAACATATACAACAAAAACTATTGAATAAAGAAGAAGAAGAAAACAGAAAAAACAAAACCTGACAACTATTGTAACATGTTGTGACAATTACTGCTATTATTATTATTATTAATTTATTTAATTTTGTTTTTAAAACGTAGCATACAACCAGGTACTGTATATACAATTTGCAGAACGTACACAACAAAAACTTGAAAATCAATCCAGAACATTAAAATAAAAAAGAAGAAAACAGAAAAAGCAAACCCTGACAACTATTGGTGTGACGATTATTAAGAAAGAGAATTAACAGACAAGCAAATATGGCCTCATACGGCAGACGTGTTGGATTTGAACTCAGTGCTGTATCCCCTGAAACATCGTACTTATTACCAGAAGACTTTCACTAAATGGCTGAACGGCCAGAACGTAACACCTTGTCTCTATTATTTATTATTGTGTGTTCCATTGTCTCCATACGTGCCCCCCCTTCCCTCAGATTTTACTGCTGACAGTTTTATTTGTATTGTTATTTAATTGGCTATGAACTACAAGACCCCTTTCTGTTATTGCATTAGTTGCTGTAATTGATTATTTTTGTATTATTATCAACTGCCTGCGTTTTATTTTAAACTTCTAGTTTAAGAAAACATTTAAGTCATAGAAATCACAGGAATATTCACCACATCTCAAACTTCTGAAACCAGCTTCTTAGTATTAGTATTATTATTTTCGATTGTATTGTTTTCATTCATTTCAGCACTTTATGTTTGTAGTCTCACTAATGTCTTCACTGTCTCTGTTTATTCTCTCTGCTTCAGAGCTGAACCAGGCAGGAAAAGTCAAAAAGTGAATGCCTTATTGTTTGTCAGTCACAGGCAAAGCTCTGACATGTGCAGTGCAGTGTGTACAGGGTGGTCCTTACAGTAAGAGGACACTCCCTCTCTCACACTTAGTGCTAAAAATTGGGAAAAATTACTCTATGTATACATTTTTTTTTTCCTCCAGAAAACTCTGATGACACTGAAGTACGGCAGTAAGAAGGATTTTTTATGAATTGAATTATATTAGTGGGTGGCACGGTGGCGCAGTGGGTAGCGCTGCTGCCTCGCAGTAAGGAGACCCGGGTTCACTTCCTCCCTGTGTGGAGTTTGCATGTTCTCCCCGTGTCCGCATGGGTTTCCTCCCACAATCCAAAGACATGCAGGTTAGGTGCATTGGTGATCCTAAATTGTCCCTGGTGTGTGTGTGTGCCCTGCGGTAGGCTGGCGCCCTGCCCGGGGTTTGTTCTCTGCCTTGTGCCCTGTGTTGGCTGGGATTGGCTCCAGCAGACCCCCGTGACCCTGTGTTAGGATATAGCTGGTTGGTCAATGACTTACTGATTACACCCTAAAGGACCGTTCTTGTACAGACCCTAAGTGTAGGTCAGTTGTTTACATGTACCTTCAGGTACTTCTGCAGTGGATTAGGAAAGTATTGTAATCCCTTCACATTCTGAGCGCTTTATTATGATGCTGATTTAATTTAAAATCCTTACATTTGCCATTTTTACCCTCCAATCTACACTCAATAGCACATAATGACATGACATGTTTCCAGAAAAATGTGCAAATTTATTAACAATTAGCTGAAATACCCAGTGTTTCCCAGGAGGAAAATAAAGTTGTTTTTTTTTAATTATTTGAGAAAAATATAATTAAAAAAATAACACAACTTTAAAAATAAAAAATAATTGAACAATCAATGAAGACTCACTAATGTGCTTGTGTTGTGGTCGTGTATGTATGTTATCATCCAGTTGACGCTTGTAACTGGCCAACTCTATTTAATTTCAAAAGCATCAGGGGCGCGGTGGTGCTCAAACGTAAAGAGTGCTGCAGTCACCTCCAATTCGCCCTCTGGTGGTCATTCAGAGTGTCAACCTCAACCTACCCAGAAGGGGTGGGTTAGGGATGATTTCACCCTACAGTATTTTTAGTCGACCAAATGAGAAACGTGTACCAAGTTTCATGAAAATCGCTCCAGCCGTTCAGAAGTGATGCTGGAAGATACATACATACGAGGTGTGGCAGGAAAGTAATGAGGCTGGCAACACTGCAAGCAATCTGGCAACGCTGCGCTGTTGTCCTTGATAGAGCACGGGTATCAGTACCCTCCCATAGCTCAGTGTGAGTTTCAACTCCTTCCGTTAACTACGTGATTTTTGTGACTGCTATTAGCGAAGTTGTGTTTTTGGTTGTGCGTCACGTAAAATGGAACAGCGGAATTTGCAGCAACGTCGTGCCATTAAACGGCAAGTGTGACGTTTGAAAAGTTAAAACAGGCCTATGGGGAACATTCTTTATCCCGAGCTCAAGTTTTTCGCTGGCACAAATCATTTTTGGAAGGCAGAAAACACGTTGAAGATGAACACCGTTCAGGAGGACTTCAACGTCGAAAACCAATGAAAACATCGAACGTGTGAACACTCTTGTGAGATCAGACCGTCGTTTAACATTAAGAATGTTGAGTGAACAATTAAATTTGAACAGATTTACCGTTCATCAAATTTTGACTGAACATTTGCATATGCGAAAGGTCTGTGCCAAAATGGTGCCGAAAAACTGCCCTCTCCATAAACTTTTTGAATTCAAAAGGCATTCCTGTGGTTCCCCAGCCCCCTTATTCACCTGACCTCAGTTTGTGCGACTTTTTCCTTTTTCCTAAACTGAAAAATTCCCTCAAAGGACGTAATTTCGGGACTTTAGAAAACATCCAAAAGAGTGTAACGGACATGCTGAAGACCATACCAGTTGAAGACTTCCAGCGCCGCTACCAACAGCGGGAACAATGTCTCCATCGGTGTGTAGCTGCCCAAGGGAACTACTTTGAAGGGGATAACATTGATGTTTGAAAAAAATAAAAACTTTGGTAAATAAAAAATCAGTCTCATTACTTTTCTGCCACACCTCGTATATACAGGGTGAGGCAGAAAGGACAGACGTCTTTGAAATGGCTAGAACTCACCACTAGGTGGAGTCACAGATGGCAGCGGTAGGTGGCATTCGGTTCGCGAAGTCTTAGCGTTTTTTTATTTTCTTTTTAGTTGAAGCCATGGAGCCGTGGATGATAGAGCACCGCGTTTTTGTGTACGACTGTTTTGTCAAGAACAACCACTCTATTACCGCAGTTCAGCGTGAGTTTCGTTGCCATTTCAATACCCACAGAAATAAAGCAGTTCCCGCTCATAACACTATCCTACATTGGGTTAAAGCACATCGTACACGAGGTACACTAATGAACTAAAGACCGCTGCACGAACACCACGTCCCCCTGAAAATGTGGAAAGCGTACGACTAGCCCTGCTGCACAGTTCAAGTCGATCTGCTCGGAAGCATTCTTCTGAACTTGGCCTCGGTGATCGTTCGGTAAGGCGTATTTCGTATTTAGACCTGCATTTCCATCCCTAAAAATTGTCAAATGTTATTTCAATATGAACTCAAATCTTTCAATAAACTTGTTTGTAAGAAAAAAATTAACAATTTTTTGATTTTGTAAAAAACGTCCATCCTTTCTGCCTCACCCTGTACATACACACTGTAGTGTGTAGTCTGCAGATCAGGTAGTCCTTAATTCAGGATATCATGGCTGCAATAGCCTGCAAGTCTATAGCTTGTCCCCTTATTACACAGGCTAAATGGAAGTGAAGCAGTCAAACATCATGACCCTCACAATGCATTTTTCAATTGGTAGTATGCTCTTCACTTGGAAGATGATTGTGATGCTCAGGTTTCCCTCAGCTGGCATGTCTTCCTTTTTCTTTTCTAATCCTTTATTCACCATATACAACTTCTTGTATTAGGAATTTGACATTTTTCTCTTATCCCAGTTTTGGGGTCAGAGTGTAAGGTCAGCTCTTTGTACGGGGCCCCCCGGAGCAATTGCAGGTTAAGGGCCTTGCTCAAGGGCCCAACAGAGTAGTATTCCTTCCGTCACTGCCAGTATTCAAATCAACAACCTGCGACTTGCCAGCCCAGATCCTTTGATTCCGGAACATCAATAGTCATAATCTGAGATGGAGTAGGGGGAATGAGGACACAAAACAAGAGTGGGTGCATTAAACGTTCAGTGCTTTTATTCACAACGAAAAACAAGGAGGTGTTCTGTGTGCAGTGCAAAAGTCAACAATAAATAAGGACTCTATAAAAAGCAACACACTGTGAAGAAGTTACAATCCATTAAATATTCAATTAAAATCACCCCAGAATCGCCATTAAAATTTCTCGCTCCTGTCTTGCCCTGCTCAACCTTAACCCAGATCTTCTCAGCAGGGACAAGACCTTGGTGAAAGCAGCCCTCTCCTGACTCCCATCCCTTGGTGTCCACTGGGATATGCTAAACTTCACTTAGAGCCCTTGCTTGACTCCCATCCCAGTCACTATCCATCAGAGTTCCCCTGGACATGCTGTGCCTATCATCTTGGTGTCTGCAAGATCCCCAAGAGCTTCACTGGTTCACCTCTGGAGTGCCCCTCATGCAGCTCAACCCTGAATGCTTCGGTGCCATCTATTAACTCCGGCTCTCAACCGATTTGGCTCTCTCAGTTCTCTTCACCAAACTTCCTTGATGTCTTTGTTTTCCTCACCCCCAGACTCCCTTTATAATCCCATGGGTGAGGTGCCCTAATAACAACCCACAGAGTGCCAATGTGGAACAGTTAAGATGATCACACCTACACATTGCAAGCAATCAGCTAGCCGCCACACTGAGCACCCTGCAGCCACACAACTCCATAGTTACCCACAGAGCCCAAGACATACATTTTTTTTATTACTTAAAAATCTGTACTGCCACGGACCCCTTAAGTGCAGCACCACAATAGATAGATAGATAGATAGATAGATAGATAGATAGATAGATAGATAGATAGATAAGAAAGGCATATTATGATAGATAGATAGATAGATAGATAGATAGATAGATAGATAGATAGATAAGAAAGGCCTTATTATAATAGATAGATAGATAGATAGATAGATAGATAGATAGATAGATAGATAGATAGATAGATAGATAGATAGATAGATAGATAGATAGATAGATAGATAGATAGATACTTTATTACTCCCAAGGGGAAATTCACATACTCCAGCAGCAGCATACTGATAAAAAATTAATATTAAATTAAAAGTGATAAAAATGCAGGTATAACAGACAATAACTATTGTATACTGTTAACGTTTTCCCCAACCCCCGCCCCAGGAACTGAAGAGTCGCATAGTGTTGGGGAGCAATGATCTTCTCAGTCTGTCTGTCCTCTGTCTGGAGATGATCCTGTTCAGTGGATGCAGTGGATTCTCCATGATTGACAGGAGCCTGCTCAGTGCCCGTCGCTCTGCCACAGATGTCAAACTGTCCAGCTCTGTGCCTACAATAGAGCCTGCCTTCGTCACCAGTTTGTCCAGGTGTGAGGCGTCCCTCTTCTTTATGCTGCCTCCCCAGCACACCACCGAATAGAAGAGGGCGCTCGCCACAACCGTTTGGTAGAACATCCGCAGCATCTTATTGCAGATGTTGAAGGACGCCAACCTTCTAAGGAATTATAGTCGGCTCTGTCCTCTCTTACACAGATCATCAGTATTGGCAGTCCAGTCCAATTTGTCATCCAGCTGCACTCCCAGGTACTTATAGGTCTGTACCCTCTGCACAGTCACCTCTGATGATCACGGGGTCCATGAGGGATCTGGTCCTCCTAAAATCCACCACCAGCTCCTTGGTTTTGTTGGTTTCAATTGTAGGTGGTTTGATGCACTATATGATACACTATATGACCAAAAGTATGTGATGTTGTTAACAGTTGCATAAAATCAAGCATATAGCCATGCAATCTCCACTGACCAACACTGGCATCAGAATGGCTAGTACCAAAGAGTTCAGTGGCTTTAAAAGTGGCACAGTCATAGGATGCCAACTGTTCCACAAGTAATATGTGCTATTAGTATGAAGTGGAAGCATCTAGGAGCAACAACAGATCAGACATGAAGCTGCAAAACATAAAAATGTGCAGAGTGGGACCACCAAGTGCTATAAAAATCGCCTATCCTCTGATACATTACTCACAGCAGAGTTCCAAACCACCTCAGAAAGCAACATCAGCACAAGAGATGGTCATCAGGAGCTTCATGTAAGAGTTTTCCATGGCTAAGTAGCTTCTTACAAGCCTGGCATACAGTTAAGTTCATAAGTATTTGGACAGTGACACAATTTTAATAATTGTGTATACGCCACCACGATGGATTTGAAATGAAGAAATACTTACATGATTGAAGTTTAGGCTTTTTGCATTAATTCAAAGGGTTTAACAGAAACAACTTATTTAGGAATGACAGCCATTTTTATTTTTGGTACCCCCATTTTCAGGGGCTCAAAAGTATTTGGACATTTCTCTGACAAGCTGTTCCATAGCCAGATGGAGGGAAGTCCCTCATTATTTCATTAATTATTAATCTTTTGGAAGGTCTGGAGTTGATTCCAAGTGTGAAATTTTCATTTGGAAGCTGTTGTTGTGAACTCTCAAAATGAAGTCCAAAGAGCTGTACATGCAAATAAAAACAGGTCACCATTAGACTGAGAAAACAAAACAAACCCATCTGAGGGACAGCAAAACTACCAGCAATGGTCAAATCAACCATTTGGCACATTCTTAAAAAGAAGGAACACACTGGAGAGCTCAACAATACCAGAAGGTCTGGACAATCACAGAATACAACTGTGCTGGGTGATTGCAGAATTCTGTCCTTGGTGAAGAAGAACCACTTCACGACATTTAGCCAAACCAAGAACACTCTCCGGGAGGTAGGCCTATCATTGACAAAGTCTACAATCAAGAGAAGACTTCATGAAAGTAAAAACAGAGGACTGGCAAGCCTCAGGCACAGAGAAGACTTTACCAGAAAATACTGTTTTAAAACCAGTCCAGTTTTGGAACAATTTTATTTGGAAAAGTGAAATTAAGATCAATACGTACCAGAATGATGGAAAGAGAAGAGTATGGAGAAGAGAAGGAATGGCTCATGATCTGTAGCATAGCACATCATCTGTGAAACATTGTGGAGGCCGTGTTATGACCTGATCACGCATGGCTGCCAATGGAAGTGGGTCGCTGGTGTTTATTGATGATATGACTGCTGGCAGATGTAGCAGAATGAATTTTGAAGTGTGCAGGGCGCTATACTGTCTGCTCAGATTCAGGCAAATGCTGCACAAGTGATAGGATGACACTTCACTGTACAGATGGACAATGAGCCAAAACATACTATCACAGCAAACCAAGGGCTTTTCAAGGTAAAGTAGAAGAATATTCTTCAATGGCCAAGTCAATCAACTGACCTCAACCCAACTGGACATGCAGGTCACTTGTTGAAGACAAAACTGACGGCAGGAAGTCCAACAAACAAGCAGCACCTGAAGAAAGCAGCAGTGAAGGCCTGGCAAAGAAGGCAGTCATTGAATGGAAGGGACTTTGAACGAAATATTGAAAATAATCATTATATTCATGATTATGTTAGTTTCTTTAAATAATTTTGAGCCCCAGAAAATGAGGGGGTTCATGCATAAAAATGGATGTGATTTTTTTAACAGCTGATACAATGTTTTTATTAAATCCCCTTAAATTAAAACTGGAAGTCGACACTTCAGTCACATCTTTCCTCATTTCAAATCCATTGTGGTGGAACACAGAGCCAAAATTATGATAGCTGAGTCACTGTCCAAATGCTTATGGACCTGACTGTAACTATGCGTGATGCCAAGCATCGGCTGGAGCAGCATAAAGCACATCGCCATTGCACTCTGTAGCAGTTCTCTGGAGTGATGAATCACACTTCATTACCTGGAAGTCCGATGGACAAGTCTGAGTTTGGTGCATGCCAGAAGAATGCTACCTTCTGGATAGCATGTTGCAGTTATAAAGTTTGGTGGAAAGAGATAATGGTCTGTTTTTCAGTGTTTGCTCCAGGACCCTTGATTCTTCTGTTAATGCTACAGCATGCAAAGACATTTTAGACAACTGTGAGCTTTCAACTTGAAGGCAACAGTTGGTAGAAGGCCCTTTTCTGTTCTAGCGTGACTGTACTCCTGTGCACAAAGCCAGGTCCACAAAGACTTGGAGGAACTCAGACAGCCTGCACAGGGGACTAACCACAACCCTATTGAACATTTTTGAGATCAAGTGGAACATCAAATTTGAGGTCTTCTTGTCTAACATCAGTGCCTGACTTACCAAGTGGCACTCCAAACTCTTGTGGAAATCTTTTCCAGAGCAAAGGGGATGGTTTGGGTGTAAATCCATGGTATTGTCCATGGTTTTTTGAATGTACTTTTCAGCCAGCTCATATAGATGTGTTGATCATATCGTGTAAATCAGTAGAGATGTGGAGAGCCTGGTGACTACAGTAACTCGGATGTTTGCCCCTTTACCCTTACAAGCTCAACTGTCTTGTATATTGTGCAGAAAAAAGCCCGCCACATTGTGAACTTCACTGTGATCCTAGAAGACCAAATTCAAGACTTTCTTATAGAACAAAAAGCCAGCCATATTGTGTAATTCTATGTGGTCCTAGAAGACCAACTTCAAGATGTTCTTGTAAAAAAAAAAGCCAGCCATATTGTGTACCTCAATACAATCCTGGAAGGAAAACTTCAAGAAATCCATGTAGGAAAAACACACCTGTATCGTGTATTTCAATGTGATCCTAAAAGGCAAATTTCAAGAAGTCCTTCTAGAAAAAAACACAGCCATATTGTGTACTTCAATTTGATCCAGGAAAACCAACTTCACAAGGTTCTTATAGAAAAAAGCGAGCCATATTGTGTACCTCAATGTGATTCTGGAAGATCAACTTCAAGAAGACCTTATAGAAAAAACACAACCATACTGAGTACTTCAATGTGATCCCAGGAGGCAAACTTGAAGAATTCTTTGTAGAAAAAACACAGACAAACTGTGTACTTCAATGTGATCCTGGTGGGCAAACTTCAAGAAATCCATGTAGGAAAAAAAGCCAACCATATTATGTAAGTCAATGCAATCCTGGAAGATTAACTTCAAGAAGTCCTTGTAGAAAAAGCACACTTTTATTGTGTACTTCAAAGTGATCCTGGAAGACCAACTTCAAGAGGTTCTTGTAATAAAAAAGCCAGCCGTATTGTGTACCTCAATGTGATTCTGGAAGACCAGCTTCAAGAAGTCCTTGTAGAAAAACAATCATACTGAATACTTCAATGTGATCCCAGGAGGCAAACTTGAAGAAGTCCTTGTAGACAAAACAGAGCCAAATTGTATACTTGAAGTCAAACTTGAAGAAATCCATGTAGGAAAAAAGCCAGCCATATTGTGTAACTCAATGTGATCATGGAAGACCAACATCAAGAGGTTCTTGTAGGAAAAATGCCAGCCATATTGTGTACTTCTATGAGATCTTAGACGGCAAACCTGAAGAAGTCCAGTGCTTACCTGACCAAAGAAGTGAGGTGAACAAAGAACCTTTCTCTCTCGGGTCTTCATGATGCGTGACATCAGAACCCCCTCAATAGTCTTTAAAACTATCAGCCTTTCTTAACTCTTTTAGGGCTAATTTTATTGATTTTCTTTTGTACTAGAGCTGAATGTTTTGTAAAAAGCACACAAAGCAATGGTTTCACACACAAATCAACATAAAATACTTATTTATGGCCAATGTCGCTCTGTTTTATGTTCCATGAGCCCCTACGGTATGTAAATTCTCGTACTTATTACATACCAGTTTGTCTCATCACCCACAAGCTAAAAGGCATTTTCTGGAAAAACATCTTGAAGTGGTTGAGTGGCTGGTAGTGTTCACTGGTACGCAGTCTCGTTTGAAGTCCAGTTGCCAGCTTGCCTCCCACGAATCTGTCTGTGTAGTCCTCCCAGGGTGAACGTTGCTGTAGGCACATCATCTGCATGATCAGTGGTACCTGACTTTCATTTTCAATCTCCAGGTCAAAATTGGAGTTTGATAAGTAAGAGTTCGATATAGCAATAATATTCAAAAAATCAATAAATAATATGCACTGAGTATTTTCACCCAATGTCAATGCTGTTCTAGACATTTTTTTTTTTATGTGCTACTCACACACACACAGGGATTCTATGTCAATTCATCATCTATAACAGTTCTCCAAGCAAAGAGGGTCTACCTATATCATAACTGTGAATTTTATCATCGCTTACAGCTTTTATCTCCCCCTGCCCCGGATATTGACTTTATTTGACATCTGCCCCCTTGAGTCGACAAAAGTCGACATCCGCCCTAAAAGAGTTAAAGAAGGTAAGTATTCCATCCTTTCAGACTCAACTCCAAGTTGAAAATACGCTGGAGAACTCCACAAAGCTTCTCTGAACAAATGTCTTCAACCCCCTTGAGGGAACACCACTGAGGTCTGAGGATTCTCCTCCTCTTTCTCATCATCTGGTTTGCCATCAAGGCCAGTCAAGAGCTGCAAGATGACAATTGGTGAGGATGCTTGTGAGGAATTGAATCATAAGACAAACAGATATTTTATATTTTTTACCTGTTTATTGTAGAAGTTAACGTTTCTAGTATTATTTTGTGTCCAACTAAAATATATGTGACTCATTCTATTAAATCCCTAGGCAGACAAAACGTTTGTGCTACAGGAATGATCTCTTTAAATGAAAAATTATGCTTTAAGCATCAGGTTTAACATGTAGACTGCATAGTTGTTAAAATATACAAATTGACTATAATAAAATTTGAAGAATTCATTATTCTAAAATACATAAAGAACATGTCATTGATTTAAAAAAGTGCCCTTCATGCTTAATACTAAACCATTTGAAACACTGCAGTGGTTGCTGTTTCTGTAAATGCGTGAGGACAATTTGTGTTATCCTGTTACAAGCACATATATATATTACTATGTTCAAACTTTATTTTTATACAGCACATATATATATTACTATGTTCAAACTTTATTACATAAAATAACTGAAATGTCTCTTTTATATCAAAGCAATCCATTACATGTTTAAGTATTTAACAGAAATTGTTCATAATATTATTGCAAGCTAAGAAAATGTTTCATATTGAGGGATTGCATCATTCTGTAATCATTTTATAATACACTGTCCTAAAAATTATTTTCACACCCTTAGGGTTTAATTTCTGTTCTAGTTTCATCTTGAACTCATCAGGGGTCACACTTATTCATTTATGTAGAAAAAAATGGGTTTATTAATAAAAAAAAAATTGTCATAATCAGCATCAGTCCAAGGCTTACTTGAGTCCTGTAACCTGCACCCATATCAAACACCAAAGGAGTTACAAAACACACCTAATATAAATTGTTCTGTCTTTTGTATTTGTGTGAATGGTGGCATATTTGAAGTTATTGTTAAAGAACTCTGTACCGCAATACACCTCAAACACGGCGCTTGTCGCTCCTCACTTTTCTGCTTAGGTGCTGAGATACATTTGTAAAGCTGGAGTGAAGATCAAAATTGTGCCAAAAATGGAAACGGTGAGAAAGACCCACAAGAAGATCCGATCCAAGACCTGAGCCACAAACTTCCAATCTTGTACAACCTGTAGGAAACAAATAAGAAAGATTTTAGTAGATTAAACCTAAATAAGAGCAAAAGGATCAGAGCCCCTTGTTAAATCTATCTTTCTCTATATACATATACATCTCTCTATTATAAAAAAAAAATCTTGGAACTTGGAAGGAGATGGGACGTGATTTTCTCGGAGAGACACTTATATGTTCCGCGAGAAAGAGATTTAACCACGCCTGGGGCTGGAAATAAAGGACAAAGAGTAGATGACAAAGTAGAACGTCGTAAAGAATTTAAAAATGTTGGCGTGATACACATGCAGAGCAGGTTAGAGATAATGGAAGTACGAAAATTTGAAAGTCTCAAAAAAAGAATAGTAAAGATCGCATTAGCGCAAACAAACGGAATATATTACTCAGTGAAATAACGTAACAGCGAAAAGAGATCGAATATATTGTTTCAGATTTAAACTTTAAGTCGGAGACTTGTAACTCGTCTAATTCGTGTTACCAGAGAGAATTAAAAGATTCCAAAAATGGTGTTGTGGTATGAAGTCCTGTAAGACGGAGACTTTTAACATGAGATTCTTTCTAGTCACGCCATACAACTATTTTCAAACAAGACCACGGTAATCTAGCCTCAGTCGTGTGAATGCTTTTGGCAGACACAATTCCTGCGCTCTCAGCTCTTATAAATTTTATCAGGACAATAATTTTATAAGTTCTAGACGACACGTTAATGACTAAACGAAGAAAAAAGAGCATGGACAAACATTTGAAAAAATAATTTTATTTATTAGGGAGAAAGAAACGATATTCAATCACAGACAGTTATACGTTGCGTTGTCATGATGTAAGTTCAAACACGGAATCAAAATTCAATGCAATCTTGAAGAAAAGCTAATTCAAAAAATTGTTTTACTATAGTTTTAAAGTAAAAGTTAAAATAATGCATATGTAATAATTCCCATGAAAATAAGAATCTCTTAAAATTGTATATTCGGTAAATCAAACCCAGGGGTGGGTGATCGAAGCCCCCTAGTATATATATATATATATATATATAAAATCCAACACCTGTCTGTCTGTATGTCTGTCCGCGTTTCACGAGAGAACTACTTAACGGATTTAGATTGGGTTTTTTTCTATAACTTTAACATTCCAGTTGATTTTGCAACTTCTCACATCGCTCTAAGAATCATAGTTTGCTTGCAGGAGCGATATATTCATGCTAATCTGAGACTGAGACTTCAGGCTGAGTGTCTCAGGAGTGGGGAGCTGGGCAGAGCTCTGCTCACTCACAAGCCAGCATCCATTCTAGTCGGTCTAACCTCTGCATTTTCGAGTGTTCCTTGTTGAAAATTACTCATCCATTTAGGCTTCAGATCACTTGGATGATACATTTATCACTAGATAGGAAAAAAAACAAACTATGATTTAAGAATAAACAGACATGGTGGAGTTAAAACACTAACAAGCCATGGAATTAAATAGGATATGTCATTAGTGAGGATTGGCTTCTAATTAAGCAACTGGCTTGAAACAAAAATCTGAAGCCACTGGAGTTGGCCACCTCACTATACGGATTCTGGTTAAGAAATATGCTGCCGTCACTAATGAACCCATTTCCGGGAATGTGTGTGCCCCATGCTGGATACAGTTACAAAAAGAGGGAATGAATGGCTGTGCATGACTTACGTTGTTAGTGTAATTGTGGAACTTTAATTACAAAGCAGTAACACTGATGGCTTTTTTGGGATCAACAATATAGAGTAATGGGGATTGTGGAAGAGAGGTGAAGAAGAGAGTGCAGGCAGGGTGGAGTGGGTGGAGAAGAGTGTCAGGAGTGATTTGTGACAGACGGGTATCAGCAAGAGTGAAAGGGAAGGTCTACAGGACGGTAGCAAGACCAGCTATGGTATATGGGTTGGAGAAAATGGCACTGACAAGAAAGCAGGAGACAGAGCTGGAGGTGACAGAGTTAAAGATGTTCAGATTTGCATTGGTTATGATGAGGAGTGACAGGATTAGAAATGAGGACATTAGAGGGTCAGCTCAGGTTGGACAGTTGGGAGACAAAGTTACAGAGAGGAAAGATTGCATTGGTTTGGACATGCTAGGTATATAGGGAGAAGGATGCTAAGGATAGAGCTGCCAGGTAAGGGGAAAAGAGAAACACCAAAGAGAAGGTTCCTGGACGTGGTAAGAGAGGACATGCAGGTAAAGGGTGTAACAGACCAAGATAAAGAGGACAGAAAGAGATGGAAAAAGATGATCCACTGTAACAACCCATAATGGGAGCAGCTGAAAGAAGAAGAAGAAGAACACTGATGGCTTTGAGGTATTTTGAAACTGTCACACACGTGCGCATGGGAGGCAGCGAAAGGGCTCAAAAATTCCCGATCAGATCAGGGGGTGGCAGAATGCATGAATCCTTTCTCTTGTCTCCCCCCGAAGACCAAATGTGGGAAATTCCGCCTGGCTCCCATGAAGGCGTCACTTTAAGTTCTGCCCCAGAAGACGTCACTTCCAGTTCTGCCCCAGAAGACTTCACTTCCATTTCCGCCTCAGAAAACATCACTTCCGGTTCTGCACCAGAAGACATCACTTCCGGTTCCACCCCTCAAGAAGTTGCAGCCCAGTGACCTCATTTCCGGTTCCGGTCCCAAGATCCCACCTCTTCCTGCTTTTCAACTTTATATCTGCCATGTTAACTAATCTGTGTAGTTCTGTTTAGGACTCTTGTCTGTAAAGACTTTTTTCTCAAATTTTTGCATTTTGCAGCCAAGTCTCAAGTATGCAGGAGGCTGCCCCAAAACTCTTTGTGTATCAGGGCTTGATTATTTACCATAAAACATATGGAGACTATAATCTTGAAGAGCATAACTCGAGAGGTTTTCTAAATCGTAGGTGATATCTACAGCATGTCATTACATGTGTTACCAAAGAGAAAATGGGAGCTGTGTTAATGTTCAGCAGCAAAACTTACCTCGCGAATGAAATGTTCTTTTCGGACATGTCTGGAGATGTATCTCACTGAATTTGTTGCTTTTTCAAGAAGTGCCAACAAAACCTTGTTCTCGTCTTCTTTTCCTGATAAGGGCCTTTTCTTTCCCGTGGTTTTGGGTTTTACGTCTGGGCTGTTCAAGTCGATCTCTGGATAATGATATCGATCCGTGTGTCCTCTCATGCAAAGCAGTTTTGGAAGCTTCTGAAGAAAAAGGCTTTTGACCCAAGGTGACATAGGATGGTAGGTAGCTGAAGAGCGGTGATGGACATTTATTACAAACACCGTGACGATAATGGACAAAGTCACAAAAATCATAATAAACAGCAAGTATTCGCCAATGAGAGGAATGACTTTGGAAGAAGATGGAATTATTTCCTCAATGACTAAAAGGAAGACGGTGAGAGACACTAAAACGGACGTTGACAGTGACAACTTTTCCCCTTCGTCTGAAGGCAAATAAAACACTAGAACTGTCAGAAAGGACAGACCAAGACAAGGGATGATTAAAAAGAGTGTATAGAAAAGTGGCAGACGCTTCAAAATAAAGGAGTATGTGATGAACGGGTAGGCGTACAGCCCATCTTTTCTATTCCCTTTCATTCCAGTGGCATTTAATATTTCCCATTCTCCATTATCAAAAAAGTCTTTCCTGTCCACATGGTCATCCAGAAGAATGAGGTCCACCATGTCACCATCGTAAGTCCAGGAGCCAAACTTCATGGAGCAGTTTTGTCGATCAAATGGGAAGAATGTGACATCCATTGTGCATGAACTTTTATAACTTGCTGGGGGAGTCCACATGACAGTGCCATTGTATTTCACTATGACCTTTGTCATCAAGGAACCTTCAAAGCGTCCATCAGCACTAAAGCAGAAGAAAACAAAAAGAGTTTACACTTTTGAAAAATAACCGGTAATGATGAACAAAGACAAAGGAAGAATGTAATAAAATGAACAAACATCCTAAATATATAGCTTTGACCAAAAGTATGAACTGTATGATTTACAGTATCTGTATTTACTCTGGAGGGTCGGAGACAGAAAAACAGATTAGAACCTCTCGTTCTTAATGTGCGTGCTTTAATTTTAAATTACATAAGAGTCTCATTTTCTTTAACTCTTCTGAAATGACGCTTTAAACAAAAATATTCAATGCTTGAAGTTGATCGGTACTCATGGATACCAATTTCCACTTAGAGTATATGCAGAGTTTCTTTCCATTGCGCTCAGGATTTCATGGGGGAACTCCCTGTTCTCCCTCACTCCTAGATCATATTTTATTGTATTATGACACTTGAAGTTTTGTGGGGGTACACCCCCTATGCTTTGATTGAATGTTATTGAATGTTAGGGTGTTTCACAGGGAACACCTACCCCCCCAAAAAAAAACTGTTATGATATGGTGACTCTTACAGTTTCAGGTGAGACCAAAACTTAGATCAAATGTCATGTTATAACCATAGAGGATCCACCTGCCACTCTCCAATTGAATGCTAATGTATCTCCATGGACAGAGCACCGCCACTTTCAAGTACTATATACATATATTAAAAAGCCTTGGCAAAAAGTAAACTGTTTCATTTTTAAAGTATTTTCTTTTGAAGTCAAGTCAAGTTGTGGAGCATGCACTGGTACAGTGCATTGCCGCACCCACTACATGACGAAACAACTTGGGATCCCAGTTGGCAACCCCCCCAGGGACACACGCAGTCCAGTCACACCCTCCAAAAAATGACCTTCTATCTCCCACAGCCAGGTGTTACGTGGGCAAACCCTTGGCCTGTTGCAGCCACTCGGGTCCCCAACAATGAAGATCTTACAAGCCAGATCACCATCGGGAAAACGCGCCACATGGTCGTAGTGCCGTAACTGACGCTCTCTCACAATGCAGGTAATGTGCCTTATTCGGGACTCCATGAGCAACCTCACATTCAACACAGAGTCAAACCAACAGTACCTAAGGATTTTCCGGAGAGACACAATACCAAAAGAGTCCAGTCTTTGTCTCAAGTCACTGGGTAGCGTCCATGTCTCACAACCATATAGGAAGACAGGAAGTACCAGGGCTCTAAAGACTTGGACCTTTTGTGTAGATATCAGGAGCGCCACACCCCCCTTTCCAGTGACCTCATGACACCCCCATGCTCTCCCAATCAGTCTACTGACTTCATAGGAAGAGTCACCAGAGACATGAATGTCACTGCCAAGGTAAGTAAACCTCTCGATGAGGTTGACACTCTCTCTGCAGACAGACACACTGCTGATGTCCGTGCCCAAGAGGTCATTAAAGGCCTGGATGTTGGTTTTTATCAGGACCCTCACAAGCACAGACACTCAGACTCCTCCCTCAGTCTCTCGAGCACCCCGATCAAGCCTCCATTGACTCTGCGAAGATCACAACATTGTCAGCAAAGTCGAGATCTGTGAATCTTTCTTCGCCTACAGATGCCCCACAGCCGCTGGACCCCACGACCTTGCCCAACACCCAGTCCATACAAGCATTGAACAGAGTAGGAGCAGAGCACACTCTTGATGGACGCCCAGAATCAACTGGGAATAGCGCAGAGGTTCTGCTTCCACTCTGCACAGCACTCCCAGTACCAGTGCAGAGGCCGGCCATGATATCCAGCAACCTCGAGGGGATCCCACAGGGCAGCTCGATCAACCGAGTCGAACGCTTTACAAAAATCAACAAAGGCTGCAAAGAAACTCTGCCAATATTCGCATTTGCGCTCCATGAGAACCCTCAGTGCCAGGATGCGGTTGATGGTCGACTTCTTAGGCGTAAAACCAGACTGTTCCGGTCGCTGGTAGATGAGCAAGTGATCATGGAACCTATTGAGGACGACCCTAGCAAGGACCTTACCCGGCACCGAGAGCAGTGTTATCCCCCTGTAGTTGCTGCAATCCAGGTGATCACCCTTCCCTTTCCAGATAGGGACAAGTCCCGTTTTCCAGTCAGTTGGGATGATGCCAGTCTCCCAAATGGAAGCAAAGATTGCTTGCAATGCCAGGAAGACAGCCTTACCACCCCGGACACCACAGATCACTGCAGCCTTTCCCCCCTCAGCTGGTTCACCACCTGTGTAATCTCAGTGAGACTGGGTGGTTCACAGCTAATTGGAGGATCAGCCTCAAGAACCGTGGACCCAGAGATATCCAACGTTCTGACCGGAGCATCAGCTTTGAACAACTGCTCAAAAAATATACAACATTTTACAAATGACGAACCTCATCTGGATAGTTCTTTAGAGTCATCAAAGCTCCTGTATTTCTGTAACTTCTGATTTCCTGGGGTTTTCATGCACACCAATGGTGTGAAAAACAAAAAAAAAACCAGGGCTGGCAGTTTTGTGGACAGAGAGAGCTCATGGCCAGGAGAAGAATAACCAGACTGATTGACGCTGCCAGAAAGGCTACGGTAACTCATATAGCCACTCTGTATGACTGTGATGTGCAAAAAAGCATCACAGAAAGCACAACATGTCAAACTTTAATGGGCTACAACAGCAGAAGACCACGTTGGGTTCCAAACCTGTCAGCAACTAACAGGAAGCTGAAGCTGCAGTGGGCATGGGCTCACCAAACCTGGACAGTTAAAGGCTCAAAAAAAAAATAGCGTGGTCTGACGAATCTCAATTTTTTTAACAATAATACATTTTATTTATATAGCGCCTTTCCCATGCTCAAGGCACTTCAAAGAGTTTAAGATAGATCGGCAGGGTATACAGTATATAGCATTGTACAAACCAGATAAAGGCATTAAATTCAGAGAAAAAAAGCCTAACAGACAACATAATTGATGGTCTAGCACACACACAGGTTACATGAGCATCTTGACATAGAGGTAAACTGAGAGAAGGGTAATAAAGTCAAGCAGAGCTAAAAGCCTTCCTGAACAGATGAGTTTTGAGTTGTTTTTTAAAAGAATTCATGGAGTCAGCTGACCTGATTAATTTCGGTAGGTCATTCCAGAGACTGGGCGCTATATAACTGAAGGTCCTGTCAACCATGGAGTGTAGATTAGTGTGGGGCACAAGAAGATTGCCAGAATCAGAGGACCTAAGTGGGCGGACAGGCACATAGTGATGGAGAAGGTCACTGATGTAGTTTGGCGTGAGGTTATTTAAGGCTTTGTAGGTTATTAGTGGGATTTTATATTTAATCCTGTAAGACACAGAGAGCCAGTGAAGGAGGAGCAAGATGGGTGTGATGTGCTCGCTGCTGCTGGTTCGAGTCAGGACTCTTGCAGCCGAGTTTTGAATAAGCTAGAGCTGTGATATAAGATTAGAAGGGGCACCTGCCAGCAGCGAGTTACAATAATTGATGCAGGATTTGATAAAAGCATCGACAAGTCTCTCAGCGTTGGAAAAGGAGAGGAAGGAGCGAACACGGGATATGTTACGGAGGTGAAAGTAAGAAAGATTCTTAATGTGGTTTATGCGGGTGGAATAAGAAAGGGAGGAATCAAAAATGACACCAAGATTTTTTGCAGTAGCAGCAGGTCTGATGAGATCACCGCCAAGATGGACTGGGAAGGAGCTCATTTTTATTAAGTTGCACTTTAGTCCCAATTTGCAGGAGGTCAGTTTTGTTGCAATTTAATTTTAAAGAGTTCTGCTGCATCCAGGTATTAATTTCACTAAGGCAGGTTTTTATGCTGAGGCATACAGATTTTAGGATTAGAATACAGCACCAACAGCTGGAATCCATGCCCCACACCTGCCTTGTGTTGTCAGAAAAAGTTGGCATTGCCCACTGCTTTTCATTGGGACACAAAGCCCCTTAAAACATCAGATTTTACAGAGATGCAGAAACCTAGCTGCAAGCCCCCACCCCAAACCCCTATAATTCCTGAGTGAATGGCCGAATTGCAGCTCATACCAACAGTTTGCTCAGCTGCGTACTTCAAGTGATAACAAAGGTGTATAAATCAGAGATGAGCCAACAGCTCTGCAGAGACTGCTCCAGACAAGAAAAAAAACAAATGGACCTTCAACTTAGGCCTGTAGCTGAAAACTGATCTCTACCTGGAAGTGAGGGACAAAATAACACTCCTGTAAGCAGGCACTGTAGGGACCTTGATCCAATCACCAGATATTGCCCCTTCCTTCAGAATTAGCTGCATTCATCTCTTCATTCTCTTTGTGAAGTCAAAAAGCAGGCAATGCACTCTGTTATTAGAAGCTGAAAACTGACATCCTCTGTCGTTCGGGGGGACAGAGAGCTCACAGACCACTCTCTTTGGGGTCAAAAAAAAATCATCTACTCTCTGTGGAACAAATTTTCTTTGGCCTGAAAGCTACTCTCTGTAGGGCCTTGGAGTTAGACGCCCTGCCCCAGATCTAATATCCACTCTGCTAAGCCTTTGATTGAGCCCAATCTAAGGAGACAGAAAGGCAACCATTACTTCAAGAAAGGAACTTCAGAGACTACACTCTTATGTCAGAAAGTGTAATGCTTTACCTTATAAATAAGCAGAGAATACTGCAAATACTCTATTAGTGGTCTGAGGAAGGTGGCATCACCACATATACAGTGATCCCTCGCTATATCGCGATTCGACTTTCGCGGCTTCACTCCATCGCGGATTTTAAATGTAAGCATATCTAAATATATATCACGGATTTTTCGCTGGTTCGTGGATTTCTGCGGACAATGGGTCTTTTAATTTATGGTACATGCTTCCTCAGTTTGTTTGCCCAGTTGATTTCATACAAGGGACGCTATGGCGGATGGCTTAGAAGCTACCCAATCAGAGCATGTATTACGTATTAACTAAAACTCCTCAATGATATACGATATGCTTCCCGCGCGGTGCTTGATTGTTTGCTTTTCTCTGTCTCTCTCACTCTCTCTGCCTGACGGAGGGGGTGTGAGCAGAGGGGCTGTTTGCCTAGAGGATACGGACGCTCCTCTAATACTTAAAAGCCCAAAAGCACGTATTGATTTTTTGATTGTTTGCTTTTCTCTCTCTCTCTCTCTCTGACATTCTCTGCTCCAGACACGCATTCTTTGAAGAGGAAGATATGTTTGCATTCTTTTAATTGTGAGAAAGAACTGTCATCTCTAAGTTGTCATGGAGCACAGTTTAAATGTTTGACTAAAGGGTGTTATTTCATGTCTAGAGGGCTCTAATAATGTTAACAGTGTGGGAAAGTTTATAACGGCTTAAAATATATAAAAATAACCATACAAACATATGGTTTCTACTTCGCAGATTTTCATCTATCGCAGGGAGTTCTGGAGGGATTACTGTAAAGGAGTATGTAGCAAAAGAAAAAGAGTTCACTTCAGTGCACAAAAAGTTATCCACTGGAACCCGGATCAACAATAAAAAAAACTCTAAACAGCACTGAAATCACAGTCATCCTTAAAGCTTTGGTATCGTAAAACTGTTTATCTGAGCTAAGGTAAATTACAGCCCCAAACCCTCTACAGTCAGCCTCTTCTGTGTTATTTGCTTGTCTGTCTCATCTTTTTGTATCCTGTTTTCCATGATGATATACAGTATATGCAGTAATCATATTTCTACAATCCTTGTGTTTACCAATCTTCTACTTCTTCTTCTTCCGGTTGCTCCTGTTAGGGGTCGCTACAGCAGATCATCTTTTTTCATATCCTTCTGTCCTCGTCATCTTGCTCTGTCACACAATTCACGTGCATGCCCTCTCTCACCACATCCGTAAACCTTCTCTTAGGCCTTCCTCTGTTCCTCTTGCCTGGCAGCTCTATTCTTAGCACCCTTCTCCCAATATACCCAGCATCTCTTCTCTGCACATGCCCAGACCAGCACAATCTTGCCTCTCTAGCTTTGTCTCCAAATCTTCCGACCTGAACTGAGCCTCTAATGTGTTCATTTCTAATCCTGTCCATTCTTGACATACCCAATGCAAATCAATAAATTGCATTATTCTGTTTCTTAGAACGAGTTTGCTTTAGTTACCTTGGTGTAACTTTAATGGCCAGAGACCATCGCCACCTACAACAGTGAAAGGTAAGGAAAATACAGCTTGAGCCTTACCAAACTATTTAATTAAACAGCATAGTGGTCTTCCAAATGCGATGCTTGAGGCAAATACTGGGTGTGTCCAGTGCGATAACCAACCTCCAATCGAAGAACTGATCATAAAGTGCAGACTGCAATGGGTTGGCCATGTCTGCAGGATGAACATCACTAAGCTGCCGTACAACTTTTTATGGCGAGAGCGACCTGCCTCCTGGAAAGTTCAACAAACTGCACCAAAAAAAAACATGGCTCAAACATAACGAAGAAGAACTAAAGAACCGGCAACTGACCATCGACGTGGCCCAAAACATCACCACTGATCTCCAAAGATGGAAGTGTATCATGAGTAAAGCACGGAATCCAGCGGCACCTACAACAGAGTATTGGTCTTGAGGACATCCCACTCCCCAGGCACCAGCTAAAGAACCCTAAGGCTAAATAGCATAGCGAAATGGGTTAAGTCCATCTGTTTCGATCACGTCATGCATTTGTGAACCTTTGGTCACCAGAAATGCCTCAACCTCCATTTTTCTACTTCATCTGACATTTTAGCACTTTCATTCTTCTTTCTGTGTACTTCTTGTTGCCATTCTTTGTCAGACATTACAGCACTGTTTTGGATGACATGAAACACACGGATGTATGCCACCACTATGTATGGTTTACTATCTTATGCCGGCCACTTGCCTTTATTCATAGGACATTTCCACTCTCTTGTGGATGCCAGATGACATTATGCTCGAGTAGGAGCATTGACGCTGAACAGATAAACGATTTATCTCTTTATATACAAAGTACACTCACCGGCCAATTCATTAGGTACACCTTGCTAGTCCTGGGTTGGACCCCCTTTCGCCTTCAGAATTGCTGTAATTCTTTGTGACATAGGTTCAACAAGATGCTGGAAACATTCCTCAGGGATTTTGGTCATTGATTTGTCAGCTGCACATCCATGATGCAAATCCCCTGTTCCACCACATCCCAAAGGTGCTCTGCTGGATTGAGATTTGATGACTGTGGAGGCCATTTGAGTCCAGTGAACTCATTGTCATGTTCAAGAAACCAGCTTCAGCTTTCTGACATGGCGTGTTATCCTGTTGGAAGTAGCCATCAGAAGATAGGGACACTGCGGTCATAAAGGGATGGACATGGCCAGCAACAATACTCAGGTAGGCTGTGGCATTTAAACGATGTTCATTTGGTATTAAAGGGCCCAATGTGTAAGAAGATAATATCCCCACACCATCACACCAGCAGCCTGAACCATTGAAAAAAGGCAGGATGGATATATGTTTTCATGTTGTTGACACCAAATTCTGACTCTACCATCCAAATGTCGCAGTAGAAATCAAGAATCAGACCAGGCAATGTTTTTACAATCTTCTATTTTCCAATTTTGGTGAGCCTGTGCAAACTGTACCCACACTTGCCAGGTCTTAGCTGACAGGAGTGGCACCCACTGTGGTCTCCTGCTGCTGTACCCACCTGCTTCAAGGTTTCACGTTTTGTGGATTCAGTGATGCTCTTCTGCACACCTTGGTTGTAATGAGTGCTTATTTGAGTTACTGTTGCCTTTCTATCAGCTCAAACCAGTCTGGCCATTCTCCTCTGACCTCTGGTGTCAATAAGGCATTTTTGCCCAGAGACCTGCCGCTCACTGGATATTTTTCCTTTTTCAGACCAATTTCTGTAAACCTCAGAGATGATTGTGTGTGAAAATCCCAGTAGATCAGCAGTTACAAATAGTCTCCATTGAGGTTAAAAAAAGTTCCCTAACATCTATCTATCTAACTATCTATCTGTCTATCTGCGTGTCTTGTCCATTTAAACCCTGGCAGCCTTTCCTAATGTATAAGTCTTAACGCAGACAGTGTCAGATATTTTGCTAGTCCATCTCAGGACTCATTCACACACAAACACACACACACACTCAGAAAACGTCAATTTAAATTTATTTTTGGGAATGAAGGAGTAAAACCAGAGACTCCTCAGCAAAAGGAAACAGTCTACACAGCCAATGAATGAGGCTTCACTGCACTGCAATGCCCCTCACCTTTAACCAAATGAAAGTAGTGTTCTGGACCTGTGACATAGCAGCACTAACTGCTACACCAATAAGATACCTCTATGTAATTCATCCATTCATTTTAAAACCCGGAATAAACCAAAAGTGAATTCTTATGATGCCAAAGAACTTAAGAAGGATCTTTAGCAACATGCCTTTACAACAACACACTGTTGATTCAGTTCTTGGACCCTCCTTATCCTTAGTCAGGGCAGCAGTCTGTTTTATATTTCTTAAAAGGCTAAATAGCATTTTAATGGAACAAAGAAGTAATCAGCTAAGCATGGCATCAACTACAGCAAACCTTGAATTAATTCTCACTTAAATAAACAATATCTAAGCTATTGGCCACCTTGGTATTTGAGGGCAAAGTCTCAGAAGCACTAATAAGACAATCAAAACCAAGAGGCCGTATAATGGTAAGGTTCATATACCAACCTGCACAGTACTCACTTTTCATACAAAACAATGTCAGGCAGCCAAATGGTTTCTGAGGGAACTCTAATAGAAGTGATACCACCATACTCTTCAGGGTTCCATCTGAGTTTATGATCAGTCCATTCCTGTGTACAAGAACATTAAAAAATGTTAAAATCAAATTAAGCACACACAGTACTGTGTAGATTGTCACTTGCCAATTTGTACCATTTTCATGTGATATAATGTCTGCACTCTTTATCTGTTTGCTTCAAATCCAAATGTTTTTCATTAGATAGATAGATAGATAGATAGATAGATAGATAGATAGATAGATAGATAGATAGATAGATATGAAAGTCACTATATAATAGATAGACAGACAGACAGATAGATAGATCTTATTTGTGCCAAGGGGGAAATTTCTTCTTCTTTCGGCTGCTCCCATTTAGGGGTTACCACAGCAGATCATCCGTCTCCATCTATTCCTGTCTATTACATCATTTTCTGCCACACCAACTGCCTTCATGTTCTCCCTCACTACCTCCATAAACCTCTTCTTTGGCCTTCCTCTTTTCCTCTTGTCTGGCTGTTCCATACTCAACATTCATTTCCCAATGTACCACTCATCTCTCCTCTACATGTGCCCAAACCATCTCAATCTGGCCTCTCTCACTTGGTTACCAAACTGTCATACCTGTCTTGGCCCTCTAATGTATTCTTTCTTAATCCTGTCTACCCTCGTTACTCCAAGCGAAAATTGTAGATCTTCAGCACTGCCACTTCCAGCTCTGCCTCCTGTTTTTCGTCAGTGCCACCATCTCCAAGCCATACAACATGGCTGGTCTCATTACCGTTTTATACACCTTCCCTTTCACTCTTACAGGTACTCTTATATCACAAATCCCTCCTGACACTCTTCTTCCACCTAGTCCACCCTGTCTGCACTCTCTTCTTCACCTCTCTGCCGCACTCTCCATTGCTTTGGACTGTTGAACCCAAGTATTTAAATTCATCTACCTTCACCACCTCTGCTCCTTGCAGTCACACCCTTCCACCACCTTCCCTCTGATTCACACACATATACTCCATCTTACTCCTACTGACTCTCATTCCCCTTCTCTCCAGTGCAAGCCACCATCTCTCCAGGTTTGTCTCAACCGGATAATTTACTCTCACTACAGATCAAAATGTCATCTGCCAACATCATAGTCCCTGGAGACTCCTGTCTGACCTCATCTGTCAACCTGGCCATCACCACTGCAATCAGGAAATGGCTCAAGGCCGATCCTTGAGGTAATGCCACTCTCACTTTGAACCAGGCTGTCATTCCTACTACACACCTCACTGTAGTCACACTGTCCTCATACATATTCTGCACCACCCTCATGTACCTTTCTGCTACTCCCGAGTATCTCATACAGTACCATAACTCCTATCTTGGCACCCCATCATACGCTTTCTCTAAGTCCATAAACACGCAATGCAATTCCTTCTTACCTTCCCTGTACTTCTCCATCAACACTCTTAAAGCAAACCTCTCATCTTTAATACTCTTTCCTGGCATGAAACCATATTGCTGCTCACAGATCTCCACCGCTCCTCTCATCCTGGCAGAAATCACTCTTTCCCATATCTTGTAGTTCTTCAAGATTTTGTTATATAATCTAGTTAGAAACTCTACTGCCATTTCACCTGAACATCTCCATGCCGGCAATGGTATATCATCTGGGCCAACTGCTTTTCCATTTTTCATTCCTCTTCATAACTTCCCTCACTTTAACCTTGATTCATAAATTACTGTCTACACTTCATCCAACCTTGACTCTCTCTCATTTTCTATATTCATAAGATCTTCAAAGTACTCCTCCCACCTAAGATGGTGGACCTTCATTAGTGCTGTTTTTCAATAGATTATATTTAGTTTTATCTATTTACATCGGCTTACCTCCCACAGCCATACGTTTGTAGTCATAAGCTGGTTTTTTTCATCCTGAAAAATTTAAAGAACATACATTTAAATTTATTATAGAATTAACTATAGCATCTCGTCTACAGAAGACGTTTCAGGTGTACTGCAATATCAGGCAGCCTGAATGCTTATTTGCTTGTTTAGAATTCATTTTGCCACCATTTATACAATCTTTAGAAAATCACAGTGTGTATCTGTTACAGTCAGATGTGTAGTGGTGCCATCTATAAATTACATCACGCCCCCTTGATATGACTTTTGTGACGGTATGTGACGTGGGAGTGGGGTTGACATATTGTGATGTCACAAAGCTGTAAGATAAATGTCAGCTAGATGCCAGTTCTGCTGTCATGCATAGCAGGTAACCCAATATTCATCCATCCATCCATCCATTATCCAACCCACTATATCCTAACACAGGGTCACAGGGGTTTGCTGGAGCCAATCCAAGCCAGCACAGGGCGCAAGGCAGGAACAAATCCCGGGCAGGGCACCAGCCCACCGTAGGACACACATACACCAAGCACACACTAGGGACAATTTAGGATCACCAATCACTGCATGAAAAGAGCTGTATCTGGACAAATATGGTATGGGAAATCTCCACTAAACTCTACGTTTGCCAGATGTATGAGGTAGAGTGCTTGGAAAGGTAGCATGCAAAAGGAAATTTTGTGAAACAACCAGATACCTTACGTATGTGGATGTATACAGGAATCGGTGGAAGTTTCAAGGAATCCTCACAGCTAGCAATGAGATGTGAAGGCTGTGAGGTGTAAGAGCCTTTCATATGTTAATGACTGTCAAGTAGAGGTGTTGTCTTTGTTATCATAGCCGGGTGGGAGGATTAGCAGCAGGCTGCATACTGCTCTTCCTGAAGAGGCTATCCAGCGTCTTGATGCGCTTGAGCGCAAGTTCGGCGAGCAAAGACCGCAGGAAGCGTCAAGAGGGCGTATAGCGTGGGCATTGCGGTAAGTTGAGCTTTATGTTAGCCGACAATATAGTAGACAATTATACCTTGCCAAGTTAGCCTAAGTTAGTGCTTGGCTACACATCTACTTTTGTTCCTTGCGTCTAGCTTATTTAACAGTTTGTCACGTCCGAATTATACGATGTTGTTTGAAAATTCTTTGTTTCCTATGCATGTATGCGTGTATCTACTAAAGCATTTTTAATTCAATGTTACAGGAAGCTGTAAGGCACCTCCATAATTCGGAAAACAGCCCGCATAAATATGATCCACAAACTGGGTAAGCAGTGATTTATTTTTTTTATATGCTATGTATGGGGTTTTATGTAATCATTTTAAATGTAATTAATGACACTACTCTCTTTCCACACAGAATAAGTTCACCTCATAACCAGGCAGTAATGACATATCTGCTGGAGGAATTGAGGACGACTTTTGCAGATGCAGACCCTGAGTGTATAAACAACAACATTTATTTATATAGCACATTTTCATACAAAAAAACTGTAGCTCAAAGTGCTTTACAAAATGAAGAATAGAAAAATAGAAGACACAATATAAAATAAAAATAAGTCAACATTAATTAACATAGAATAAGTAAGGTCCGATGGCCAGGGTGGACAGAAAAACAAAAAAAAACTGCAGATGGCTGGAGAGAAAAATAAAATCTGTAGGGATTCCAGACCATGAGACCACCCAGTCCCCTCTGGGCAATCTACCTAATATAAATGAAACAGTCCTCTTTGGATTTAGGGTTCTCATGGAAGGACTTGATGATGATGGTCACGTAGACTTCTGGCTTTCAGTCCATCAATGTTGGAGCATCATAATACTTTGTGTAGGTGGTGGTGGCGCAGGCTAATTTATAATTTAATTTAATTTAAGGGTAATTTATACACTTAATATTTGTATATTATGGGGAATTGTTATTATAATTATATTCATGTCCCCTTTATTGTTGTCCCTCTAATAATTTGAATTGGTTTTGTCACTTATATAAATTATTTTTTTATTCAGCATGCTGTAGGACTTACTATGAGACATTGCGGAGGAAATACTCTTTGTCTCAGGCAGGAAAGTCCCAGCTAAGAGACTCCATTAAGATAGGGGATAAAAACCGACAAAGGAAAAGACGAGTAAGTGTACAAATTTATATATATATATATATATATATATATATATATATATATATATATATATATATATATATATATATATATATATATATATATATATACAGTGGTGTGAAAACTATTTGCCCTCTTCCTGATTTCTTATTCTTTTGCATGTTTGTCACACAAAATGTTTCTGATCATCAAACACATTTAACCATTAGTCAAATATAACACAAGTAAACACAAAATGCAGTTTTTAAATGATGGTTTTATTATTTAGGAGAAAAAAATCTAAACCTACATGGCCCTGTGTGAAAAGTAATTGCCCCCTTGTTAAAAATAACCTACCTGTGGTGTATCACACCTGAGTTCAATTTCCGTAGCCACCCCCAGGCCTGATTACTGCCACACCTGTTTCAATCAAGAAATCACGTAAATAGGAGCTGCCTGACACAGAGAAGTAGACCAAAAGCACCTCAAAAGCTAGACATCATGCCAAGATCCAAAGAAATTCAGGAACAAATGAGAACAGAAGTAACTGAGATCTATCAGTCTGGTAAAGGTTATAAAGCCATTTCTAAAGCTTTGGGACTCCAGCGAACCACAGTGAGAGCCATTATCCACAAATGGCAAAAACATGGAACAGTGGTGAACCTTCCCAGGAGTGGCCGGCCGACCAAAATTACTTCAAGAGCACAGAGACGACTCATCCGAGAGGTCACAAAAGACCCCAGGACAACGTCTGAAGAACTGCAGGCCTCACTTGCCTCAATTAAGGTCAGTGTTCACGACTCCACCAAAAGAAAGAGACTGGGCAAAAACGGCCTGCATGGCAGATTTCCAAGACGCAAACCACTGTTAAGCAAAAAGAACATTAGGGCTCGTCTCAATTTTGCTAAGAAACATCTCAATGATTGCCAAGACTTTTGGGAAAATACCTTGTGGACTGATGAGACAAAAGTTGAACTTTTTGGAAGGCAAATGTCCCGTTACATCTGGCGTAAAAGGAACACAGCATTTCAGAAAAAGAACATCATACCAACAGTAAAATATGGTGGTGGTAGTGTGATGGTCTGGAGTTGTTTTGCATCTTCAGGACCTGGAAGGCTTGCTGTGATAGATGGAACCATGAATTCTACTGTCTACCAAAAAATCCTGAAGGAGAATGTCCGGCCATCTGTTCGCCAACTCAAGTTGAAGCGATCTTGGGTGCTGCAACAGGACAATGACCCAAAACACACCAGCAAATCCACCTCTGAATGGCTGAAGAAAAACAAAATGAAGACTTTGGAGTGGCCTAGTCAAAGTCCTGACCTGAATCCAATTGAGATGCTATGGCATGACCTTAAAAGGTGGTTCATGCTAGAAAACCCTCAAATAAAGCTGAATTACAACAATTCTGCAAAGATGAGTGGGCCAAAATTCCTCCAGAGCGCTGTAAAAGACTCATTGCAAGTTATCGCAGACGCTTGATTGCAGTTATTGCTGCTAAGGGTGGCCCAACCAGTTATTAGGTTCAGGGGGCAATTACTTTTTCACACAGGGCCATGTAGGTTTGGATTTTTTCTCCCTAAATAATAAAACCATCATTTAAAAACTGCATTTTGTGTTTACTTGTGTTATATTTGACTAATGGTTAAATGTGTTTGATGATCAGAAACATTTTGTGTGACAAACATGCAAAAGAATAAGAAATCAAGAAGGGGGCAAATAGTTTTTCACACCACTGTATATATATATATATATATATATATATATATATATATATATATATATATATATATATATATAAAGTTTGGTACATCTCTGGGTGTTTTTAGGGGTTAACATATGGTGTATTTTGCAGTTGCTGGAGTCCAGGTCTAGAGTCATCCAAACAGATGCAGAGAGAGAACTATGGCAGACTGCAATTCTGGACCTGATGTCCGATGAAGAGGATGCCATCGTTGATGGAAGACCGGTGTGGGTTGTGAGGTCTCCACCTCACAGGAACCCACAATTGTCTGAGCTTTGCCAGCAGCTTCAGTGCAGATTGGAGGCGGACATGCGCTATGCTCTTACACACCGTCAGCGTGTAAGAGCTGATGGAATCAGGCCAGAAGAAGATTCATTTTTGGAACTTTAATAAGCACTGGTGCATGTGTTTGTTTCAGTTAGTTTCATTTCTTTTAATTTACTTGTACCGTGATATTTGCACATTGTTTTCTCCATATTTTCAGTGTTTTCTTATTCTTACATTGTATATTTATTATTGTTTGGTTTTATTTTAATAAAAACATTTCTGAATCGATTTTATTCTCATTTTTTTTTTTTTTATATATTTTTTTTATTTTTATTAATTTTATTACAATCCATACAAAGCAATCAAGATTTTACAAAAAGAAAAATTGAGTTAAGAACAGATCGATCCCCACCCCTGAGAGAGAGAGCAAGCCAAATGACGTTAATTTAAGGCTTGTAAACATACCTAATTTAAAAAAATTCTCTGTGCTTTATAAACTTATTTTAAAATATTACTGATTAGATCCTGCCATGTTTTGAAAAAGTCTGTACAGATCCTCTAACTGAGTATTTGATTTTTCCAGTTTCAAATAATATAACACATCGGTTTCCCACTGACTTAAAAGAGGAGAGTTTGGATTCTTCCAGTTTATCAGAATGAGTCTGCGTGCCAACAGTGTAGTGAATAAATTCACAATTTGTTTGTCTTTCTCCACTTTAAACCCATATTCTCATTTTTTAAACGGTGCGGGGGATGTATAGTACAGTGGGGGTAGGGGTGGGGAGTGTATATGGTCCGTCTACACACCTGCCCAATAACCAATCAAGTCACTAAGCTATGAGGGCTTGGGTTGGGCTAAATAAAAAGTGTGACCAAGTGTTTTTTTTTTTTGTTTTTTTAAATCAACCAATCAATGTTGAGATAAAAGACCAATGTAGAACAGCAGAGGTGTAAAATGCAAATGGTTCTTGAGGTGTGAATGTCTCATTGAAAGAGCCTTGAGTGGATTATTTGCCGTTGTAACAAATGGCTGTACCATGGAAGAATCCCTCAGCAAGATACATCCGAATTGGTATCAATCCGGAAGTATCCTAGATTGGTGGAATTTGATGTATACGCTCAGTGGTACTTGTAGATACTTCCGAAAATCAATGGTGTATACAGGAGTTTCCTAATACAGATACACCTCTTTTCATGCAGTGAATGTACCAAACCTGCATGTCTTTGGACTGTGGGAGGAAACCCACACAGACATGGGGAGAATGTGCAAACTCCATGCAGGGAGGACCCAGGAAGTGAACCCAGGTCTCCTTACTGCGAGACGGTGCGGCCACCGTGCCGCCCATTAACCCAACATACTCTGAGCTTAGCCATCAGTCAATGTGCCACTATAGTATGGCACAAGGCTAGCATCCCTTTGTAGGCCTAGTTGGAATATAATGACGAAACAGACAAACAAGTGTTGCATTTGTAGGAATTGAATTTGAACCCTGGCTCATGACGCAGGTAACTGTTGAAAGGAGCCCAGCTTCATTATCTGCTGGGTTTATGCTCAAGTTTCATATTTTTATCTTCTGAGCTCTTAAGATAATACATTTTTTAGTTATTTTATTGCAAGAAATATATATATAAAGCTTAAGAGAAAATGGTTATATTTAATGCATAAATCATTGCTGTATTGTAATGCTTAGGCTAGGTTTCCTGTTGATGATCCCAATTGGATTAAAAAAAGAAGGGCCCATTGTCTCGTAGACCTTGAGAAACAAAATGAATGTGTAAACCCCTTTGTACGTAGCATACTTTTGGACACATTTTAAAGTTATTTACTCTTAAGCTGACAGGACCATCAATCAACCTAGTGGATGGGGTTAATTATGGTTATTTAAGGTATCAACGTTTGTTATGTCCCTTTAGCACCTGGGTGTAACCAATCATGCTAAACGTTTTCTGATTATGTAATGATTTCCTTGGAATTGGGATCAAATCAATGAATTGTATGAATATAGCAGAGATGAGGATCTCTCTCCTTTCCTTTGTAACGCTTGCTAATAAGATATGCTGTGTTGCCTCTTGCAAGACTTAGATAATAAATAAGAATGACGACACTTTCTCCTGCCAGTGTGGGGGTGCCCATTAAATTTCTTTTATAAATTCAGTCAGATAATACCTGTGTAAGATATTGGGAGAAGTTAGCTATTGGCTAACCAAGTGAGCTTGATGGATTGAATGGTGTTCTCTCGTTTGTCCATGAGATGACACATAAACATATTTTTGCTGCAATGCCTCCATTTGATCAGTTACCTGAAATTAAAGACATTAAAGAGTCTGAACAAATTCATCCATCATATTGACAGCCAGCCAATCAGGTGTATGTAACAATCACGTGCTGCAAAACTCCCGTGGAATTTTATAATAAATATGCCTCGTCTGAAAGCGACATCAGAAAAGGGAGAGCAGTGACGTCAGAAGAGGGTGAGAGTGAGGTCAAGAGGAGAAGATGGAACGATGTCAAGAGACGGCCCCAGCAACGTGCGACCATTTTTATCTAATCATCAGCTAACAGTTCCATGAATATTGATTGCTAAATCAATGCCGGCCGTAGACATTCATCTTTGACAGCTTTTATTTTCCATAAGCTTTTTCTAAAAGACTATATACAGTATATCTATATATTTCTATTTTTCCTTGCTCTGTTTGGTATTATTATTCAAGTAATAAATACCACATTGATTTTAACTTTCTATACTTTTTCTTCATATTTAGAGTGATTGAGGTAATAAGGTATATATTAAGAGTGCCTGGAGCAGTCGGAAGTTTGCCATACACAAAGGTTTATTAACATTAGAATCCCTGAAGCCTACAAGAAAACAAATAATGTCGGGCAACCTTAAATTCCCCTGCACCTCCTCATCAGAGCTTTTTGCTTTGTAAATGTGCTGATCAGCACAAGCAGAAAGCTGCCTGCTATCCCATCCCCTAACGTTGCAGCTTTAGTCGTACACCAAGTTTTCCCAGCTCAAGTCTGTTCATCTGGGTGTAAGATGCCTGGAGTTGTATAGGGTAAGTAATATATGGTTATTTGGAATACATGCATTTCATATGTGTTCCATGTCTACAACGATATCTCTGTTAATGTAGGATGACAGGAAATGCGAGGCAAGAAATGTGGAACACAAAACTATAACAGAAAGTTTTATCATGTTCCACTAATAATTGGTAAAATGCTCATGTGAAGTGTATAATGTGTAAAGACTGAAGTCCAAATATCAAATAAACACTTTCACAAAAGGTACAAGTATAACAAAACAAGTGTGCTTTTTCTAGAATTTAACCAAAATAATTTGGGATAGGGTACGACACACACAAACACCCACATATACACCTGCTTGGCTGCTGCAGAGGTGAGAAGTGCTGTCACCAAGACGAGAGGTTGTGCAACTGTTATACATCTGGTTATGCTGGAGAAGTAATAATATAACTTGAGTTTAATTGTTGGTTACTTCTATAGTTTACATGAGTGCTCAAGCCGGTAATTTAAAGATAAAATTGGGTACCAAATTGAGTAAAGGAAACCAAAGGGAATTCTTGTCAAGATAAATAACAGTTCTGAAATTGTATTACTATTTAACCCTTAAACCGCCACATACTTAAGTGGTTAATGCACCTCCGGACGCCAAATACTTTTTTGCTGCACATTTTAAGGAAACATCACAATTCACCAAGAAAAAAGAGAAATTTTAATGGAACAGATATTTTTTTTCATGCAAAGTACATCACAATTAATGCAGCACTGATCATTTTACACACTGCAATGAACTGTAAAAACTATTTATAAAACAACTGCAACAATCAATTATTATATGTACAATGTGCAAATGAAACCATTGATGAAATTCAGTAAATCACCAAGCCAACTGCACTTGAACTGGCTGCATATAAGCATATGGAGGCCAATGCTGATGCTTGCAGGCTAGTCTAGTGCAGCGGCTGAATCCCAGGGACAGTGATGCTGATTCACTAGCGGGCAGCAGTGGTCATGAGTTGGCTGCCCAACAAATGTACGGCACGGACTAATGAGCTCTGGCATGCTGGCAAATTGCACTGGGAATTGACTATAGGCAGTTGTGACATTCAACCAATGTCCATTGCTGAAGATACTTGGCTCTGGCATGCTGGCAAATTGCACTGGGAACCGACTATAGGCAGTTGCGGCATTCAACGAACGTATGTCGCTGAATATACTTGCCTCCAGTGTGCTGGTAAATTGCACTGGGAACTAACTATAGCCGGTTCTGGTGGTTTAAGGGCTAATGTAACAATTGTCCTTCTAAAGTCTATCTTTACTTCAGTGAAGTATAATAACCCTAATCTGTGTTGATTTTTAGCCAGATTTTATATTGTACAGTATATCTATTGAAGTGATAAGGTTGAGAGGTGTTCACTTCACTTTTTATTCTTATTTCTTTTTCTTTTCTCTAGAGTAAGGGTGCCTCATTTACTTCTGCCGGGTATCCCAGTAGGGGAGGCACAGTGTAAGTCATATCCACCCTCACCAGCACCACACTTTAGGTCATCACCGTGACATGGACAGCAGTTCTGTGCTGATCAAAAGCAGGATTCCATCTGCATGATTTATTATTCTGTAGTGTGTTTCTGTAGCAAAAATACTGTGTGAGTTTTGTTTAATTTAACAATAAATTTATTGTGTTCTCTACTCAAAGCCTTTGTGCCTTCTTATTATTATAAAATATACTTTTACTTTTGATACCTGAGTACTTTTGAAAGTACCTTTTTATTTTTACTCATGTATTTTTTTATCTGAAATAAGTCTTACTTCAGTGAAAGTAAACGCTTGACAAAATACTTCAACTTTTTCTTCTGTATTATTACTTTTTACAACTCTGTCTATATAAAATGACAAAACGTCAGGCATACAGCCAATTTTGACCAACTTTGTTCAAATATAGCATGTCTTCAAAGAAATTTGTCACGCTGTACATCTGTACAACTTCAGCAACAAATTATTTAACTGTATTAATTTTATCATGACAGCAATTACTCCAAATTGCACGTTTTCTCTATAACAAAGTATAATAACAGAATTTAAAAAGAAAATTTCAATGCAGAAGAACATTAATACAGAATAACACTACTGTCAGTGGTCTCCATTTTTAACATGTTTTTCTGTTTTGTTGACATCGTTCACTTCACATCGTTCTTTATATCATTCACTGTTGCTCTTCCTATTCTGTAAATTGAAGCAATACTTGAAGTAGTTTTGCCATTTTGTAAACGTTTAATAATTTGTTTTTTGTAACAATTCCACATGCTTATGTTTATCCGCTTTTGTCCTTACACCATGTTTTAGTGTGAATTCTATGCATGGCATTATGCATGAGGCACCTGGTGCTGGGGAAGAACACTACATGCTAGCAAAAGGAAGAGCTGAGCTCGCTGTGTACCGCATGGCACTAGTAGTACAGTAATAGGTAGGCGCTGGTGTGTGCTTTTTTTTTTAGCTTGAATGGTTAACAGAGATTAACAGCTAATCATGTGACGGATAATTGAGGTTTTACTGTATATCAGTGCTTCTCGATTGGGGGTGTTTGCATAATGAAAAACATTATTTGTACAAAATCTTAATTTATCTATCCATTCCTAAATAATTAAATGGACAGGCTATTTCGTATCAGTGCAATACGCTGCTTGTTAAAATGGATGACTTCCGCTCTTACGCGCACTTAGTGCTGCGTGGGTATTATGAACTATCATATGAACTCATATTTTTTCATACTTCTTCTCAAACCAAGGGGGTGCGAAATCTGCCTCGTCCGTCACAGGGGGTGCGAGGGTAAAATGAATCGGGAAGTGCTGCTGTATATCAATAAAGAACCCAAAGGGGTATAAGCTATTATGCAGAGTAAATGAACATTTTCTTAGTATTAACTTTACACTAAACCAAATTCATACCTTCATTATCTGCAGATTATAATGATGAAGTATGTTAATGACACTGTAAGTTACTAGGGTGACTATACATGACAGGGACACTCCAAATTTCATGCTTTGCATTCTGACTAACAACTGAAAAATATCAAAATGTCCCTGATTTAACAAGTTGCCCATTTAATAAAGTGTTTCAGTGACACATCACAATACGATGCCGGTCAGGTTATGATTTCTGAGGATTAATAAAATAACAGTGGGAGGATAAGTTTTTAGTTCCAAGGCCCCTAAACTGTGGTAAGGTCTGCCTGCTACTATAAGAGACGACCCATTGGTTTCAGCTTTCAAATCTCAGCTGAAGACTCACAACTTCAGTTTAGCACACCCTGCCTAGAGCTGCTGATTAACTGTACAGACTGCGTCTCCGTTGTTAGTCATTAGCACTAAAACATAAGTAATATGAACCCTCATCGATTCTGTTTCTCTTCTCAGTACTCAAATGTGGCCCATCTGCCAAGTTGTTTTGCCGACCTAAGGTAAAGTCATCTCTGATGAAGGATTGCAGGAATCATAAGGTAGAGGGGTCCTTTCATTGGATTGTCTCAGCTGTAGAATGGCCAATAGAGGGAGGAAGCTTAATGACTGAGGTCTCCAGGACTGAACAAATCCAAATCGTATTATGTGATATCATCTACTGTTGAATTCTGCTCTGTACTTGTAATATTTCTATTGCATTATTATATTGAGGATTACTTGTGTTCTATTCTGTGTATTGTATTGTATTTATCCACTTTTTTTTGGCACCCACTGAACTCTCTACCTACCTGGAAAGGGGTCTCTCTTTGAACTGCCTTTCCCAATGTTTGTTCAATAATTTATTCCCTAGAAGGGTTTTTTTTTGGGAGTTTTATCTTGTTTTTTTAGAGAGTCGATGCTGGGGGGCTGTCAAAATGCAGGGCCATTGCAGCACTTCTTGTGTGATTTTGGGCTACACAATAATAAATTGTATTGTATTGTATTGTATTGTATTTACAACAGTGTGCACAAAACTCCACTTGATTAAGAACTCGTGTTAAAGTTGAACAGCATCACAAGGAGGACCAAGAAGCACACAGACTCATACAGTATACTGCCATTTATTTTTTTTTTCCACTTCAAGCAATTTGTGCAATCATATATTTTTTTTCTGTCCCCTGATGATGAAAGGCATTAAACAAATAAGGTTTTATATGTGGGTGTGCATGTTGTAGAAGTGTCCAGCTCTGGGACTTTAAAGATCTGATTTATCATCAGAGTGCCATCTTTACCTGGTGTCGATAATGATTACTTTCTTTAATAAAGTTTGCCTCTAACATCTGTCATTCCCTAATATTTGCAATAACTGCAACACATTTCAATGGCCAGACATGTTTAAGCAAAGAGGGAATGAATTACAAAATTTGATTTTTCTTTTTTAATTTAGGTTATGTTATTTGGCAAATGCAAACTGTCAGTGTGTCTGGATATGATGTGTGTGCGTGAGAGTGGTCTCAGTTATGGACTACAGTTCTATCCAGTCTTATTGCCCATTCCTGGTGTAACAGCCGTTGGCCCCCTTGACTTTGAAATGGATTGAGAAGTTTCTAGAACTGACCTACTGAACGCAGTCCATGGAGGGCTACAGTTCATGCTGAATGTTTACACCATGCTAACGTTTTCTAACCCGGAGAACACACTGCACAATGTGTACACAGCAACGCAGACTAAATGGGCCTTCACTTCTTTGTCTCCATCCTTCTACCTGTCCAATTCTCAGGGCTGCCAAGAGAATGTGTTCTTTCAGACAATTAAAAACAGAAATGAATGTGTTGCTGTGTCATCGCTCATACAAGTGCAAATGAGTTTTATTGATTTTGTGGCTACTGATGGCCTCAAAACTGTAAAGGCAGTTAACGCGAGTTTTACAATTTGAATGTGAAAACGGTTTCATTTGGGAAAACTAAGACCAGGGAACAGACTCTGCTGGTATTGAACAAGGCTGATAGATAAATGTTATTTTTTTAGGGGACACTATAATGTAAATTTAAGGAAACAAGAATAATGTGTGCCTAGGCTGAACAAGCAGATTTAAATAATAAAATAATAGACCCAATCAAACTGAACGGTAAATACGCAGGGGGCACTTTATTAGACCCACCTGTTCATTAACACACAAACACTACATGGTCAAAAGTGTGTGGACACCGGTCCATCACAGCTCTATGAGATTGTTGGAAACCCCATTCCAAAGCCATGAGCATTAACATGGAAGTGGTCTCCCCTATAACAGCTAGCACTCTTCTTTCGAAAAGATTTTGTGTCAAATGAACGGTTGCTCGTGGAGTTCCGAATGAGGTAAATGACCTGCATTGTGAGGGAGCGTCAGTTATGACGCGATTACTCGAGGGTGATCATCATTGTTGGCGACCTGAGTGGCTGGACCAGGCCAGGGAGACGCCCAAGTAACACCTGGCTGCGGCAGATAGAGGGTCATTTCCAGAGGGTGAGACTAGACCGTGTGTCTGCATGTGGGGGTTGCCAACCAGGATCCTGAGCTGTTTCATCATGTGGTGTGTGCGACAACACTCTGTACCAGTGCAGGCTCCTCAACCTGATCTGACCTGTTGTGCCCATTCAGCCAAAAGAGTATTTGTGAGGTCAGGTACTGACAATGAATGACTGGAGTCACAATTGACCTTCCAGTTCATCCGAAAAGATGTTCAATAGGGTTAAGGTTAGGGTTTTGGGCAGGCGACTTGAATTCCTCCATGTCTTTATTGATCCAGTTTTGTTCACAAGGCCAAAGTCTTCCTGGAACAGAAAACAAACTGTTTCCACGAAGTTGGCAGAACACAATCATCTGAAATGTCTTTGTACAGAGTAGCATTAACAGTAGAATAGAACCAAAAAAGAGCCCCAGATCGTTATTCCCACTTCCACCAAATTTTATCTGAAGGGTAGTGTTCTCCTGACTTCCCCCAAACCCAAATTCGTCCATCAGTCTCCCAGTTAGTGAAGTGTGATTCATCACTCCTGACAACACGTTTCCTGGCTCAAGAGTTCAATGGCAAGCGGTGTGTTTTACACCACTCCAGATGACACTTGGCATTGTGGATAGTGGTCTTAGGCCCAGCCATGGAAACCCATTTCATTAAACTCTGACAGACAGTTTGTTATGTGAGGTCCATGGCAAAGTGCAGTTTTAAATAAATAATCAATTCCCGGTTTGGATTGATTGGGATGCTTGGCTGATCGTGCAGTCACGTGCAAATGAGACAGGATCAGTCAAGTGTCTCATTCACACCTACACCCAATCGGCCATGATGTATGGGAGCCTGCATGGCAGAGAAGGGTGACAGAGAGAAAGAACAGTGAAAGAATTAGAATGTGATTTTAAAGCAGCATTGGGTACCAAAGCAGAACGTGCCAGCGAGCCAACCAGCAGGTGAGCGAAAGGCAGAGAGGTCATTAGCCCCAGGTGGGGAGTGAAGGATCGGTGCTCTAGGGGCAGAAAGTCTTTGCTGATGTTTGTAGTGAAGTAGGTTCAATGGCAGTGGAGTCCTCCTCAGGGATCTGGGGTATGCCAGGGGAGAGAGATGGAAGACGAGAGGACAACTGACCCCAAGTGGTCTGGTGACGGTTGCGGAGGCAGCCAAGACAGGGGGTTGATGAAGAGAACCACAGTTGCTTTAGTCTTCGCAGACTGAGCGAGCTATGGGTGAGCTGGGGAAGCAGAGAGGGAGCTCCACTGGACTCGTGATGATTCAATGGGCTCCATCTGGTGATGATTTTAGATTATCTGCCAATCCACCTAGCTTGCTATCACCTGCAGACTTAACCAACTTGTTACTTATATTCCTACCCAACTCATTTATATATATATATATTAAAAATAGCAGTGGCTCTAGCACTGACCCCTGCTGGACACCCCTCTTAATGTCAGTCAATTCTGATAAGGTCTCTCACTCCATCACCCTCTGCTTCCTCTGTCTGAGCCAATTCTGCACCCATCTGCACACAACATCCTGACTTCTACTTCTTTTACTTTGATGCCCACCTCTCATGTGGCACCTTATCAAATGCTTTCTGAAAGTCAACATAAATAATATCATATGCTCCACTTTGATCATATCCTTTTGTGGAGATACATATTGTCACACACGTGCGCATAGGAAGCAGTCAAAGGGCTTAACTGAGGGTAAGATGTCAGCTCGAGGGTGGATGAAGTGCAGTGATCTCTATTCTCTCTCCTCTACAGATCAACAGAAGGGAACCCCAGTTAAACTGCCATCAACTTCCACATTCCTGTCCAGACCACGCCCTCCTAGTGACTTCACTTCCGCCACACCCCACACAGATCCCGCCTCTTCCTGCACACCAACTATAAAAGCCTGTACCTCTCCTCCCCATTCAGTCTATTGGGACTGAGTCTTTTTTGACAAGTCGGTTATATTTGCTTTTGCCTTACAATATACGGGGTGGATCCCCAAACCCTTTTCTCTCTCTTTGTCTTCATTTTACAATACAGTCTGAGTCAAAATTATGTTAACAATTGAATGGCGGAAACAATTTATTCACAAAACACACTTCTTATGTGCAAGATGATTCACAGGAATGGCTCAACCTGTTCGCCATCATGTTCAACACATGTACCGTATGTGGCACATAAATTGTCCACAAAAATTGTATACAAGTATATACATAGCAGGACCATTAGTGTTAACATAATGTCGACTCACTCTGCATAATAAATCAGGACAATTTCAAGAATGCTTTTGACAGGTTGGGAGTGAAGGACATAAGAAGAACAACGTTTAGCAAGTAAGTAGGCTCACAAAAAAATAGAAATACTCACAAAATCTACAAGCTGGGAAATTTTGACTCCAGACTTGACGGTTATGGTATCGTTAGAATGTAGGACCGGTCTGACCCACCTCTGATAGCCTCTAAAGAGATTTCGTAGTAAGGCAAGATTTTAAATCAACTGAAGCTCGCAAACCATTTGAACTATTGACTTGAAATTTGGCACACATATACTACGTGACGTCTACTATCCGCTTTCGGGATGATGATTGATGTCCAAGGTTATTTCTCTTTTTATTTTTATTTTATTGTAGAATCAACTCTCGGCAGCAGCCAGAAGGGCGGCCATATGGCACATGTGCACGGGAGTCATTCTCATCCCTACCACCTTCACCGTCACTTCCCCTACCTCTTCATATCTAAAATCATTCTTGAGGCAGATTGAAGACTTCAGTGCCAGCTTAAGTGAAAAATTAAAGAAAACAATAAAGAAAACTGAATTAATCAGTTTTAACACGAAAAGATGCTGATGAAAGAAGAATGTTTTTGACAGGTAGGGAGTGAAGACAATAAGAAGAACAACGTTTAGCAAGTAAATAGGCTCACAAAAAAATAGAAATACTCACAACATCTACAAGCTGGAAAATTTTGAGTCCAGACTTGACGGTTATGATAGCGTTAGAATGTAGGACCGGTCTGACCCACCTCTGATAGCCTCTAAAGAGATTTCGTAGTAAGGCAAGATTTTAAATCACCTGTAGCTCGCAAATCGTTTGAAATATTGACCTGAAATTTGGTACACATATACTACGTGATGTCTACTATCCACTTTTGGGGTGATGATTGACCTCCAGGGTTATTCCTCTTTTTATTTTTATTTTATTGTAGAATCAACTGTTGGCAGCAGCCAGCAGGGCGGCCATGCAGCACATGTGTACGTGCGCCGTTCTCATCCTTAACACCTTCGCCATCACTTCCCCTACCTCTTCATATCTTAAATCATTCTTGAGGCAGATTGAAGACTTCAGTACCAGCTTAAGTGAAAAATTAAAGAAAATACACTAAATGAATTAGTTTTAACACGAAAAGATGCTGACGAAAGAAGAATGTTTTTGACAGGTAGGGAGTGAAGAAAATAAGAAGAACAACGTTTAGCAAGTAAGTAGGCTCACAAAAAATAGAAATACTCACAACATCTACAAGCTGGGAAATCTTGACTCCAGACTTGACGGTTATGGTATCGTTAGAATGTAGGACCGGTCTGAACCACTTCTGAAGGCCTCTAAAGAGATTTCGTAGTAAGGCAAGATTTTAAATCAACTGAAGCTCGCAAACCATTTGAACTATTGACTTGAAATTTGGCACACATATACTACGTGACGTCTACTATCCGCTTTCGGGATGATGATTGATGTCCAAGGTTATTTCTCTTTTTATTTTTATTTTATTGTAGAATCAACTCTTGGCAGCAGCCAGAAGGGCGGCCATATGGCACATGTGCACGGGAGTCATTCTCATCCCTACCACCTTCACCGTCACTTCCCCTACCTCTTCATATCTAAAATCATTCTTGAGGCAGATTGAAGACTTCAGTGCCAGCTTAAGTGAAAAATTAAAGAAAACAATAAAGAAAACTGAATTAATCAGTTTTAACACGAAAAGATGCTGACGAAAGAAGAATGTTTTTGACAGGTAGGGAGTGAAGAAAATAAGAAGAACAACGTTTAGCAAGTAAGTAGGCTCACAAAAAATAGAAATACTCACAACATCTACAAGCTGGGAAATCTTGACTCCAGACTTGACGGTTATGGTATCGTTAGAATGTAGGACCGGTCTGACCCACCTCTGATAGCCTCTAAAGAGATTTCGTAGTAAGGCAAGATTTAAAATCACCTGTAGCTCGCAAATCGTTTGAAATATTGACCTGAAATTTGGTACACATATACTACGTGATGTCTACTATCCACTTTTGGGGTGATGATTGACCTCCAGGGTTATTCGTCTTTTTATTTTTATTTTATTGTAGAATCAACTGTTGGCAGCAGCCAGCAGGGCGGCCATGCAGCACGTGTACAGGTGCCATTCTCATTACCTACCACCTTCGCCATCACTTCCCCTACCTCTTCATATCTTAAATCATTCTTGAGGCAGATTGAAGACTTCAGTGCCAGCTTAAGTGAAAAATTAAAGAAAATACACTAAATTAATCAGTTTTTACACGAAAAGATGCTGACGAAAGAAGAATGTTTTTGACAGATAAGGAGTGAAGAAAATAAGAACAACGTTTAGCAAGTAAGTAGGCTCACAAAAAATAGAAATACTCACAACATCTACAAGCTGGGAAATTTTGAGTCCAAACTTGACAGTTATGGTATCGTTAGAATGTAGGACTGGCCTGACCCACTTCTGATAGCCTCTAAAGAGATTTCGTAGTAAGGCATCCTCTGTTTCAGCCAAGGAAATGAAATCTCTGGATGCTGGAGAAAAGAAAAAGAGGAAAGGAAAAGGTCATGACCGCAAACGTGAAAACGTGCTGAAAGAATAAATCCAGTTATGCCTATTTGTACAACCTAAAAGCTTCTGCTCTAACTTCATCTGTGATTCTGTTACAAGGCAAAACAAAACGACTGCTGACACAGTTAAAGATTACATTCCTCTGCTAATCTATTCAGCACTGCTGACACTTGGCTTAAATGAATGTATTTTTATTGACGTGACCTTGAGACCGAATCCATATGTAATTCAGCTACCGCCCTCTTTAATTCACGTCTGCCTGCTTAATTCTCATACTGAATGCAATGCGAGTGTCATATTGCTTATTGCAACATATATCAACTACAGAAAAAAATTGAATTAAAAACTAGGCAAATTTACCTTTTCAATTGGAATTGAATTAAAATGTAAATTATGCTAGCAAAAGCCATAAACACAAGAAATGTGTTATATCTATAATCAAATAACAGTTTTTTGTTAATCTGAGGGGTGACGTGGTGGCACAGTGGTAGCACTGCTGTATGTTTGCATGTTCTCCTTGTGTCTGCATGGGTTTCCTCCAGGGGCTCTGGTTCCCTCCTACAAATTATGTGCATTGTTGATTCTAATTTGATGTGTGTATTCACCCTGCGATGGACTGGCACCCTGTCCAGGGGATTGTTCCTGCCTTGTACCCTATGCTAGCTGGGAGAGGCTATAGCACCCCTTGCGTCCCTGTTCAGTTATAAGAAGGTTAGAAAATGACTGACTATTAATCTGAAATAAAAGTAAAAAATGCAAATCTATTCATCAATCATATTAATTACTAGCTGTCCCCTACGGCTGCGCCCGCGTAGTAGTGAAACAAGGCAAACTTTAAAAACCAATAAACAAAAAGGTATCGCTAGCTGAGCAGAGGCAACATACACTCCAAAACGTAGAAGTAGACCAACTCCCCATTCCCTCTCCCTCGGCCCGCAGGCTCTGTCTCGGATTAGCGCGAATATACCGCTCCAGCAAGCGAACTATGATTCATAGTCCGATGAGAGAAGTCACAAAATCAATCGGAATGTTCAAGCAAATTCTAGAAAAAAACACAATCTAAATCCGTTAAGTAGTTCTCTCATTCGCCAGCTAAACGGATGTAAGATATGCCCCGAGGCTGGCATTTGAGTGAGGAGGATACTCAGTCCACTGTGTCTAAATTTGTATTTCCCAAAAATAGGAAACTACTCCTAACTTCGCCAGGATGTTGGGAAACTCATGAGTTATCCTAACTTGCTAGGAACTTCCAGATGGTGGCGTTCAGACAGAGGTCGACACCGGGAAAGGCAGAATGTTTTGGTAACACTGGACAACAACAAACACATAATTAAGTAAGAGTATATAAATTTCACAGAACATATACGGAATATACGGAACATCATAATCTTCTTGTACGCTGCGTGACTGATCCATCTACGACGCCCTGTCAGCCAAAATCAAAGTGTTGGTAACATTACATTATTTGATACTGGGAAAAGGCAGCTTTGCAATTGTGATGATATGGGTAAGGCACAATTAACTACTTCCCAGATTTAGCATCAAACTTTGAACGCTCTTACCACACATGAGGCAACATGCAGATTCATACATTTCCCCAACACTCCACCCTAGGTAATGTTAAAGCAGGCTGCATTCGTGCAAACTGGCATGCACATAAAGATTATTGACTCAAATGTGGATGAGCACATGATGTTGTGTGAAATTTGGCATACAGACAACCGTCAAACCTGCAGCAACTAATTGTCCGAAGCTCCCTAAGTGAACCAGCAGAAAATGGCACATCTCACTGCTCACTGAAAAGATGTAAAACATGTGCTCACATTTATAACACAGACCGTATAGTTATACCACACTGCTGACTAGAACGGCAGTGTGGCATAGTACCATAATATTCTGACAAAGGCTACATATTAATAATACAAAAGGGGAAAGTAGAGTCATATAGAACTCTACCAAGACAAAAGAAATGGGAAGTTAAACTCATGTTAAAATTTAATACATTACAACATGGCTTGAATAGAGACAAGAGATTTATGGCCAGATATGAGGATTGTTTGCAACTCTCGGACTGACACAGACAACCTGACTACAGACCCACATTGTATGGAAAAACTCATCAGAAACTTCAAAATACTTTGTTGGACAGTTATCTTATCCAAAGATCTTGACTAGACATTGTTCTCCTCTCTTGCTAAATGAATCTTAGCCTGAAAGGTCTATTAAATTTGTACATCCAAGATGTCTCACTTAAAGGTTTTCCAATGCTGTCTCTGTCCTTAAATCCATATAAACACAGGGAACTCCAGTTTCTGTATTCCATCTCGCCTGAAGTAGGGCCCTGAGTTTTCTCGAAAGCCTGCATATTGTAATATTTTTAGTTTGCCAATAAAAGGTATTATTTTGCTTGACTTCTCACTACATCCATAATGGCTAACATGGTACAACACCCTTGTCCTATGTAAATCAGTTGATACATATTTTGTATGTCTTTATTTGTAACTTGAACAACGAAATGAAATATTAGAGTTTCGCTGGTGATAAACTTTCATGTTTAAAGAACCCCCACCACCCCAGTCTTTAGGACTGAGTGAGGAATTTTAAGACAGGGTCGAGTGAAGTGCCCTAAAACCAGTTTGGCAAGTGAGTCTCTGCAGGACTCTCTCAATCAACCCACACAGGATAACCAGACTACAAGCTGGCAAGCAATCAGCTCAACAAATCGTTTTGGGGGCATGTGTGAAAAGCATTTTGTGCCCCCATTGGTCTGAAGTATGGCTTTTTGGGGTTGGGTTGAATCAGAGGCCATTCTGTAGCATGATACCCTATTGGTGCAAGGATTTGGACAAAGAATCTATAAATTCAGTTGCTTTACCCCTCTCTCTCTCACACACACACACCACCATGATGAAGGAACATCTGACACACTTGGGACTGAAAAGAAGACCACAATGAGAAGCACAACTCGGCAGCCATATTGAGTCAGGCATGCGGCCTGTCCCGTAGAAAGCTGACTAAAAATGATGAATTAACTAGAGACATTTTAAGTAACTGAGCACTTAGCACATCATCATTTATCTGATTGTATGGTTGCCAATATTCACTTGTACTTTGCTTATGTTAATATTTTACAAATATTATCAATAACAAATTACTCTTTAAAAGGCGGTGGTCAGTGTAACTAACAACCTATAGCAAGCGCTTGTATGGGCAGTGGTTAGTTCTGCTTGCCACATTTTTCTTTTACCGTGCACTTCACGGACGGCAGCATTCCGTACTAACCATATGCCTGGGTTTAGCTTTGACCCGCTAGATGGCAGAAAAAGCATGGGACCGCGTTTCGATCACATGTTTACGTCTTGAGTGGAAGTTAGACGCCAAGTGGACACCGTTGGAGTTACTGCTGTGATTTTATGAATATTTCGCTGGTGCTTCTAAAATTTTGGGTGAGCAAATGTTTTATTATCATTAAGTATTCATACAGGAAATTTGTAAAGGTCGTTTTCTTTATTTACAAAAGTGTTACTTGTCCTTAGAGCTGTATTTCCATATGGTCAATGCAGCGAACCACCACCGTTGAATAACATCAGTTATGACTCGGCGAAAAGGTTTGTCTGTTGAAGAATTTACTGTTTGCTTTGTGAGGAAATACCTTCCGAGAATGAGAGTGAAGTGGATTCCGACAATAGTGATTGTGATCCTACTTTTGTAAATAACAACATGAATGATACCCGTTATGTCAGTCATGCTTTTCATGACATATCAAATAGGAGTGACGACAAATGTGATGTGCCAACTGTGGCTGATTCTCGTCCTTGTGCAAATCCATCACCAGTGACAACTAACTGGAGCCAACAAACATGTGTACCTCAAGTTACAGCCTTTACATCAGAAATTGGTGCCGCTCAAAAAATAAAAGAGAAAAGGGACCTCAATCCTGTGGACTTATTCTTTGAGTATTTTGATGAAACACTGATAAATCATATAGTGTTTCAAACGAATCTGTGTGCTACTCAGAAAGGTAAACCGTTTGTTCCTTCAGGTGCAACTTTTAGAAAAAAGAATAATAGAATAAATAGCCAATAGAGACAAAAAACTAAATACTAGTTTTTGATTGGATAGACAACATTAGGTTATCAATTAGTGTTAGTTTTTATTCTCATTTAATTGCTACAATTACATTTTCTTTTTTAAATAATACTGCCTTTTCAATGTTTTCATTTTTTTTTTTTGCTGATGTATTAATACTAAGCTTTTATTTTTTGAAGTCTTTCTTTTCTACAAAAAATACATGGATGGTGTTTTAGTGGGGTGGTGGTTAGTTAAAAGACCACATTTTATACCCCCCCCCATTGTTGTTTATGTGAAATTGTAAAACATGACTGCAAGTGTAGTGTTAAAATAACAATATAATTGCATTGAAAGCCTCCTGAAATTATTTTGAGTGAATATTTGTTCCTGCCCCACTCAGCTAATTATTTAAGCAATATATGTGCTCCTCAATAAGTTGTAACTTAACTCCTGCTTGTCTTTTATTCTTTGTAGTTGCCGGAGGTTATAGATGGAGAAGGGGAGGTGGCAACTGGGCAAGGGTCAATTCGGCGAAAGACAACCCGGTGAAAAGACAACTCGGCGAAAGCCGATTCGGCGAAAAAACAACTCGGCGAAAGACAATTCGGCGAAAAAACAACTCGGCGAAAGACGATTCGGTGAAAAAACAACTCGGCGTTCTGTGATTGCGCATTAGGCGCATTTTTTCTGTTTGATAAATATGGTGGTTAAGAGGAAGAGGTGGAGTCAGGACGGCCTGAACAGGAACTGACATGGCAGGAAGGTGGATTCTGGGTACCGGAAATGATGTCATAAGGGTTTGATGGAAGTGACATCAACAGTGGGCGGACCAGTGGTGATGTCATTGAGAGGCAGGGCCTTTCGATGAACTGCAGAGGATCAGGTGAGAGCGCCAACCCCTTGATGGCGCTGGTTTGGCTCACAAATGACACTATTTGAGCCTGTAAACTGTCCCCCACGCACACATGTGTGACACTTACCTGTTAGTACATTTTTCCCTTCTACTTTGATTATTAATATTATTATTATTATTACTATATTGTGGTGAAACCTCAGCATTATTCCTAACCCACCTCTTTTAAGTCAGAGGGTAACTGATGTTATATAAAATTTGAAATGGGAAAAAATAAAATTCTCTCTTAGAGGATCTGTTCAAAATTGTTTTAAAACCTGTCAGGATCTAATCAATATTTTTTTAGATTAAGCACTTATATTGGGGGAGAAAGACTCCTTTCCCTCTATACTACTGTCAAAAGTGTTACTGCGGATGTTGGCTTTTCTCTCTTTCTCATGGGTTGAATTGAATTTAGTTTTGCTAAGTTTGACTTGATTGCATGGAATGTTACATGCTTTAAATAAAATCAATAAATGTTAAATTAAAAAAAAAAGACCTTGAAAACGATGTGCGCTGAGCGTACAACAGAAGAGGAGGCACACATTGATGTGCTTCAGTTGCATGACAGTAGACTTAATGTATTTTCTGGCTTGTCTTTCATCTCTCTGTGTCCTCCTCAATATAAACCCTGATTCCACCCAAGCACCAGTATGAAAATTTAAGGAAAATCACAGGCACATTGGGCAGACAGCAATAAGTTTGGCCTTTGTGAGGTACTTGCTGTGGTACTGGATGCTATTTTACAGTTAAAAAGGAAAGTGAAAAGAAAGGAGAAAGGACGATATTGAAAGCGTTTTGGTGGAGAATACAAGCGTGGACTACTCAAGGCCAGACAGGAGATTGCGTCACTTAAAGGTTGAAGCCCTTTACAGTTTAGACGTGGTCACCACAAAGACTTTATCGGCCGACGTGATACAAAACGAAACGGACAGGACAGTCAAGAGGGTCAAGAAAACTATTTTTATTGTTCTGTGATTGCGCATTAGGCGCATTTTTTCCCCTCATATTATTTGTATTCTGTGTTGGAGTGCTAGATGTTGTGGTTACAGATTTTACTGCTGCCATTTATCCATCCATCCATATCCTAACTACAGGGTTACGGGGGTCTGCTGGAGCCAATCCCAGCCAACACAGGGCACAAGGCAGGGAACAAACCCCGGGCAGGGCGCCAGCCCACCGCAGGGCACACACACACTCACACACCAGGGACAATTTAGGATCGCCAATGCACCTAACCTGCATGTCTTTGGACTGTGGGAGGAAACCGGAACACCCGGAGGAAAAACCCATGCAGACACGGGGAGAACATGCAGACTCCACGCAGGAAGTGAATCCGGGTCTCCTAACTGCGAGATGGCAGCAGTACCACTGTGCCACCGTGCTGCCCCGCTGCCATTTATGTTTGCATAATTATAGATTTGATTTGTTACACTTGTTTTCCGCTTTGTCTGTTTTTCTTTATATTAATTAATTATATTATTGAATCCATCAATATCGCAGGAAGGGGTCCGAGGGTAGTTTAGAGTGGACCTGCTATCCAAATTCAATACATCATCACAAGGTGGTGATTAATACCAGTATCATCCGGGATACATTTTCATTTAACTGTATGATGTTGCATATTTACTCTCCAATAGCCACAATATAAACATGACCTCAATTTGGTTTATTTCAACTCACTTGTCTTTTGTCTTAATATATTTCCATATTTGTTATTAATATTTCCTGCATAATACTTGATTAACATTGACTACCATGTCATAGTTTAGTGATGGCAATGAGAGAACACCTCTCCTGTACATGTGGTGTATTCACTGTGTAAGATTAGGATGTTTGATCGGTGGTCTCACATGGCATTGCTGTTCATTTCTTGCCATCTCTGTATGTATTTGGATCAACCTGATCATAAGTAAATTTACTCCAAGCTTTAAATTGGAGCTACCATGGGGGCACCCCAGACCCTCAAACACCAGACACAACTCAACCAAACACATTTTGCATACAATAAAATGGAGTTTAATGCATAATGATTTCTTTACTGATGAAGTACAATTGGTCATCTTCTGTTTCCTTCAACCTCCACGATTGTCGTCCGCTGCCTACTGACTCTGAGAGGAGGCGCCTTCTTTTACTCTGGAGTACTTCCAGTGACACCGCACCGCACGTCGGAAGCATTTCCAAGCCCCCCACCAAAGTCTTGGTACTGTTCCCCTGCATCTCCCCCTGCTGACATCCAAGTGCCCCATCAAGGCTGCACTTCAGGGCTACAACCCCCCCAATATACCCTTCGGGTGTACAAATGAGAGTTTCACCAGAGGGATACAGGGGGAAGTCTTCCTCTGTCCTTTGTCACACACGTGCGCCTGGGAAGCAACTAAAGGGCTCAAAAGAACGTAATTCCATGCCAGGCCAGAGGGTGGCAGAGTATATTAATCCTCTCTCTATTATCTCTGCAGACCCAACACAGGAAATCCTGCTTGTCTTGATGACATCACTTCGGGTTCCTGTCTTGATAATGTCACTTCCAGTTCCTTTCTCGACGATGTCACTTCTGTTTTTTGCCTCGAAGATGTCACTTCCGGTTCCTGTCTCGATGACGTCACATCCCCTGACCAACCTTAAAACCCTGCCTACTACCTTCAGTTAGTCAGTTCTGTTTATTTGGTTATTTTCCTCTTTTGCAGCCAAAGCTCAAGTATACGGGTGGCTGCCCCAAACCTTTTTTGTGTGTCAAGGCTGATTATTTCACACCTTCCATTATGGTTGCCCGGCCGGGAAAGTTACCAACAACCAACCAGGCTTGGATGAATGTCCATCAACATCTTTCCTTTGTGGAATCTCGTCCAGGTAAGGACTCGCAGTCCATCTCTGTTGGGATACCAGCCCCTCCGTTTTGACATTCAGGATATGGCCAACAGCATGTGAGTACTTCTGAGGCTGAATCAAGGGCCACTCTGATTAAGCAAGTATTTGGGGAAGTAGTTTTATGTGAATCATGTTATAACGTATTTACACAAGTACCACACACACATTTTTTCCCGAAAATTAGCATTAGAAAATCAGATGTGCATCATAAACGAGGAAATGTAATTCTGTAATGTTTACTTCTTCTACTTCTTCTCGCTCGCTCGCTCTCTCTGTCTCACTCACGCACTCTCTCTCTCGCTCGCACTTTCTCTGTCTCGCTCACTCTCTCTCTCGCTCACACTTTCTCTGTCTCGCTCACGCACTCTCTCTCTCGCTCTCTCGCTTGTGCTCTCTCTCTCTCGCTCGCGCTCTCTCTGTCTCACTCGCGCTCTCTCTCGCTCGCACTTTCTCTGTCTCGCTCACGCACTCTCTCTCTCGCTGTCTCTCTCTCTAAACGCTTCCTATACAATCACAGCGCGCATCGTACACGGGGCAAAACAATTTTTGCGATTTTCTTTATAAAAATGAGGGTGCGCGTCTTACACAAGGGCGAATGGTACACGAGTAAAAACGGTATTTATACCTGTGTGCATATATATTAATTTATTGTTTTTAATGCTCCGTGTTAATCCTTGACTCATTATGCTATCAATGAGATCCCCCAATTACCGTCACACCGAGACCACCGTTTCCAAAGAGTCTCAGTACGGTTGTTTTGGTCCAAACCAGAGTGCGGTTGGTTTGTCCACATCTAGCTAACTGAACAGGACTTTCAGGGAAATCACAGCAGAGTTTCAATAAAAACTTATCCAAATGAAACATAAGTGTGAAAACGCCTGTAGTACACAACCCCCCCGGTTCCTGTTAGGATATTTAGTGCAAGCGTTTTGAGGGTAGCCAGCCCCTGGTCTGTTCAAAATCCTTTCAACAGTAGCGAACTGGGAGCAATGGGGGAATCTGAGAGCAAGTCTGGCCTCAGCCATTGTTAAAGCATTTTAGAGGTTCGGCATTAAATCTTTTACGGAGGTGGCCAGCCCATAAACAGGATTAAAAGAAGGTTAATGACTTAGACATTTCCAGGATTAAGTTTATCCACCAATAAAAAAAGAACCTTTGGAGGCGTAAAGCACTTTTTGTGGATCGTCTTTTGAGAAGCTGAGCTGCTAAAACTCCTCCATTCTTTTTGCCTTTGTACGCTTTAAAGTTAAAGGAAGCTGCTGCCATATTTGAAAAGAAGCAGCTAATGTTCAGGGCACTTATTGCGTGCAATTATCACGTAACAACTTAGGCTTTAAATCACCAATAACTATATTCTACTATAAATTAGGGTCAATTAATAAGAATAATTAATGAACACATCCTTGTCTTAATGAAACTTTACAATTACCTGCAAAGATTAAATTATGAGTTCATTGAGTTAACTCCATTAATGGAAGAATCCCCCAGCCTACATATCATATGACTATTAGATTACAGTGTTCTGTTTGACAAGCAGGAACAAATAAGCAATCTATTAGTATGCTAACTTTTTCCAACATTATACAAAAACAAGAGCTGGGAAAAGATAGCAGTGGCCTCCATCCTGCTTGGAACAACGACACATTCTATTTTCTGATGTACCCCTCTACTCCACAGTTTCAAGATACAAATCAAACAATTCATCAGTCAGTCATTTTTTAACTCGCTTAGGGTCATTTAGGGTGTGGTGCTGGAGCCTATCCCAACCAGCAAAGGGCAAAAGGCAGGAACAAACCCCGGACAGGACGCAGGGCGAACACACACTAAGGGCCAATTTTATATCACCATGTCACCTGACCTGCCTGTCCCTGGGAGGAAACCGGACCACCCGGAGGTAACCCACACAGACACAGGGAGAACATGCAAACTCCATGCAGGGAGGACTTGGGATGGAAAACGCTGGTGTCCTTACTGTGAGACAGCAGCGCTACCACTGGGTCACCATGCCACCTAAATTCAACAATTCAGACGTGATTAAAGTGCACATTGCAAGCTTTCATTTACTGTAAGGGGACTTGCAGACATGTTCTACATGTTCCCCCATTTCAGGGCACCATAATGTTTGGGAAACTGCGATGGCAGGTCTGTCAAAGCCATTATATTTATCCCTTGCATGTAATAACTGCTAGAAGTCTACGATTCATAGACGTCACCAGGTGCTGAGGGTCTTCTCCGGTGATGTTCTGCTGAGTCTCTAATGCTTGTTATGGGGGCTTGTCCCCTTAAGTTTTCTCTTCAGCATATGGAATGCCTGCTAAGGTAGATTTAATTCAGGTGTCTGGCTTGGCCATTCAAGAATTTTCCATTTTTTAACTTTGATAAACTCAGCAGTACGTTTGGCTCATTATCTTGTTGAAGGATGAAGTGCTGTCCACTGAGTTTGGAGGCCTTTACTAGAACTTGAGTAGATCAGATGTTTCTCTACACCTCAGAATTCATTGAGTGAGTGCCATCAGCAGTTCCATCATCAATGCAGAGAAGTGTGCCAGGGCCTGTGGCAGCCATGCATGCCCAAGCCATAACACCCCCAGCACCACCATGTGTAACAGATGAGGTGGTCTGCTTTGAATCTTGGCCAGTTTCTTTTCATCTCCACACATTGCTCTCGCCATCACTCTAATGAGGTTCATTTTTGTCTTGTCTGTCCACAAGACCTTTTCCCAGAATTCTGCAGGCTCCTTTAAGTCCTTTATCTCAAACTGTAATCTGGCCATCCTGTTTTTTTGGTCTGCATCTTGCAGTGTGGCCTCTGTGTTTCTGTTCCTAAAGTCTTCTGCTGATAGTCGTCTATGACACACGTCAGGCAGGCGTTTGTTGCTTTTTTCTTGACCATAGTGAAGACTCTTCTGTCAACAGCAGTGGAGGTCTCCCTTGGCCTACAAGTCCCTTTGTGATTATAGAGCTCACCAGTGTGTTCTTTCTCCTTCATGATATTCCAGACAGTTGATTTTGGCCATCCTGAGGTTTTACTGATGTCTCTAATGGTTTTATTCTTCTCTATCAACCTCATAATGGCTTCTTTGATTTTCACTGGCACAGCTCTTTCATGTTGAACAATGAAAACTACAGACTCCAAAGGGTAGAAGCAAACCAAGGTATCTTATAAAGCCATGAAACGCACCTGTGGAATCACAAACACCTGTGACACCAATTGTCCCAAACATCATGGTTCCCTGGAATGGGGGAAATGTGTAGAAAGAGGGTAGAAAATGACCAAAATGTCTGAAGATAGATAGATAGATAGATAGATAGATAGATAGATAGATAGATAGATAGATAGATAGATACTTTATTAATCCCAAGGGGAAATTCACATAATCCAGCAGCAGCATACTGATAAAGAACAATATTAAATTAAAGAGTGATAACAATGCAGGTATAACAGACAATAACTTTGTATAATGTTAACATTTACCCCCCAGGGTGGAACTGAAGAGTCGCAAAGTGTGGGGTCTCCTCAGTCTGTCAGTGGAGCAAGACGGTGACAGCAGTCTGTATGTCACTGAAGCTGCTCCTCTGTCTGGAGATGATCCTGTTCAGTGGATGCAGTGATTCTCCATGATTGACAGGAGCCTGCTCAGCACCCGTCGCTCTGCCACGGATGTCAAACTGTCCAGCTCCGTGCCTACAATAGAGCCTGCCTTCCTCACCAGTTTGTCCAGGCGTGAGGCGTCCCTCTTCTTTATGCTGCCTCCCCAGCACACCACCGCGTAGAAGAGGGCGCTCACCACAACCGTCTGATAGAACATCTGCAGCATCTTATTGCAGATGTTGAAGGACGCCAGCCTTCTGATGAAGTAAAGTCGGCTCTGTCCTTTCTTGCACAGAGCATCAGTATTGGCAGTCCAGTCCAGTTTACCATCCAGCTGCACTCCCAGGTATTTATAGGTCTGCACCCTCTGCACAGTCACCTCTGATGATCACGGCGTCCATGAGGGGCCTGGGCCTCCTAAAATCCACCACCAGCTCCTTGGTTTTGCTGGTGTTCAGTTGTAGGTGGTTTGAGTCGCACCATTTAACAAAGTCCTTGATTAGGAGATGCCCTAAAATGAAAGTCTGCAATGTGCACTTTAATCACAATGTCTGAACTGTTTGATTTGAAATTTCAAATTATGAGTAGAGGGTGAAATCAAGGAGAAAATGTGTCATTGTCCCAAATGTTATGGAGGGCATTGTAGCCTCTTCTTGACACAGTTCTATCCATCCTTACTTTCTGTTAGCCTGTTTCGACTAATGCAGGGCTGTGTGGAGTGTTTGATAAAACATTGACTTAATGTTCTATTATGTATGATGTTTTTCTCCTTGTATTAAAATACATTTAGCCTTCAGCGGGGCATTATTCATTTGAATATTAATAAAATGAGTGTCTTTGCTGTAGGGAATCTTTGATAAGAGAATTACATGTAAAACTCTATGGAGGGGGGAAAAACAGAACTTAAAGGATTTTATTTTTCGCTGGCATCTTAATAATAATACATTTTACTTATATAGCGCCTTTCCCATGCTCAAGGCACTTCACAGAGTTTAAGAAAGAATGGCAGGGTATACAGTATATAGCAATGTACTAAACCAGATAAATAAATAAAGAAGAGTAAGATAGTAAATTCAGAGAAAAAGCCTAACAGACAACATAATTGCTGGTCTACCACACACACAGGTTACATGAGCAACTTGACAGAGAGGTAAACTGAGAAAAGGGTAATAAAGTCAAGCAGAGCTGAAAGCCTTCCTGAACAGGTGAGTTTTGATTTGTTTTTTAAAAGAATTCATGGAGTCAGCTGACCTGATTAATTTCGGTAGGTCATTCCAGAGTCTGGGCGCTCGCTATACAGCTGAAGGCCCTGCTGTCACCCATGGAGTGTAAATTAGTGTGGGGCACATCAAGATTGCCAGAATCAGAGGACCTTAGTGGGTGGACAGGCACGTAGTGATGGAGAAGGGCACTGATGTAGTTTAAGGGTTATTAGTAGGATTTTATATTCAATTCTGTAAGACACGGGGAACCAGTAAAGACGGAGCAGGATGGATGTGATGTGCTCACTGCTGCTGGTTCGAGTAAGGACTCTTGCAGCCGAATCTGGAATAAGCTGGAACTGTGATATAAGATTAAAAGGGGCGCCTGCCAGCAGCAAGTTACAATAATTGATGCGGGATTTGATAAAAGCATGGACAAGTCTCTCAGCGTTAGAAAAGGAGAGGATGGAGCGGAGTTGAAAGTAAGAAAGGTTCTTAATGTGATTTATGTGGGTGGAGTAAGAAAGGGAGGAATCTAAAATGACACCAAGATTCTTTGCAGTAGAGGCAGGTCTGATGAGATCACTGCCAAGATTGACTGGGACGGAGCTCATTTTATTAAGTTGCACTTTAGTCCCAATTTGCAGGAGGTCAGTTTTGTTGCAAGTTAAATTTAAAGAGTTCTGCTCCATCCAGGTTTTAATTTCACTAAGGCAGGTTGTGAGCTGAGAAAGCTCTGATGAAGTTCCACTTTTAACATTGAAATAGAGTTGAGTATCGTCTGCATAAAAATGATAACCCAGTCCAAAGCTACAAATAATATGGCCAAGGGGAAGTATATAAATACAGAAGAGAAGAGGGCCGAGAACAGAGCCCTGTGGAACTCCATGTGTGACTGGCGCTGAGCTGGATCTGTGGTTGCCAAGACTAACAAACTCTTGCCTATCAGTCAGATAGGACTTGAACCACTGGAGGGCAGTGCCAGAGATACCCAGCATGTTCTCCATTCTGGAAAGTAGAATGTCATGTCTGACCTGAATGTCAAGTGCTGCACTGAGGTCTAACAGAATTAATATGCTGGATTGTCTGCTGCCATAAGCAAATCAAGCAGTTTCACATCTGTGCTGCGACCTGAAACCAGACTGAAAGGGTTTCATCAAATTATTAGAAACTAAGTAATTGGTGAGTTGGGAAGTTACAACACGCTCAAGAACTTTTGACAGAAAAGGTAAATGGGAAATAGGCCCGAAAATTGTTAAGATTGTCAGCATCAAGACCAGACTTTTTTAACATTGGGGTTACAGGAGTGATTTTAAAAGTGAGTGGCACAGAGCCAATGTCAAGGGATGAGTTTATTATTGTTGTAACAGTCGGGATTATGGCATGAAGGCAGGATTGATGTAATGTGCTGGGGATGGGGTCCAGTACACAGGTAGTCGGCCTCATCTTACAAAGCAGGTTATTAACAAACACAGATGTGACTGGTGAGAACTTAGAGAAGGAGCTGGATGGAGTGGGAAGACAGGGAGAGATATAAACAGATGATATATTTATGTTAGTTGAATTTTGTTATTTTGTGCTTGCTTCGGCACAGCATGTCAAATTTATTCATCTATGGGTTTAAGTGAAAAATAAGTCTCTCATATATCACTCGTAAAATAAAAGTGTGGGCGCTTTTTTGAATGTTGTTGATGAAAAGAGCTGTAATAAGAATATAAGTTTAATGTCACTGTGCTCTGTACAATAATTATTTTATAAATCCACTCACATGTACAGGCCAGGCCAAAGTTAGCACACAGGGGCTCTCAGCATTTAGAACTGCTAGGCAAGCATTTGAAGAGAGAAGGTACAACTACGAAAATGGGCATTGTACTATTTCTGTATGTTACAGATGAAATGGAATCCTCTCCTTCCCTTGTTTGGAACCTAAGGAAGGGCCTGCACGTGGAGAAGACAGTATAAAAAGACTTGGACAGCAGCCAAACACTTCGAAGCCGACGGACGGATGGGTGATCTCGTCATCCTGCCTGAAAAGCCTTCCAGAGCAGCGATGAAAAATGGCAGACTGTATAGATCAAGATCCCACCTTGGTATTGTCTTGCTATGGCTTCCCGTCTGTAATGCCGCGTAAATCGTCTGTAAAGAAAGCTGTTATTTTCTCTTATGTGATTTTTACCGCCGTACCACTATCGCCTTTTAATATCATATCTATATAGTTTTCGGTTAATTAAAATGCCACAATTACGAAAGAACTTATCCCAACTAGGGAGCTAAACCCCATAAAAGGAACAAGCGCCCATGCTTTTATTTTTCAAGTGAAGTATGAGAGACTTATTTTTCACGTTTTAGTACACTTTTTAACTTAATATAAGTGTGATTTTTAAGAAGTATTTTTTTATATACATTATTTTTTACTTTTTAGTCTTGGGTTTGTTTTAATCAATATTTTAACTCTTCCTTTGATGTTTATATGCACACATCTTCATACAAGCTGCAGTTATTGGCGCCATCTATTGGTGAAATCTTGAACTATTCTTCATATGAAAATGTCATTTCTTAATTAACATGGATTAATTGATCAATTAGTGAAACTGATTATAGATTCATGTATTGACATCGGAAGTGAGTAAGTGTGCAAAATAGGAAGTGGGTTAAATGTCGATTACAAGCTTTGTACCAGACAGCAAACAGGTGAAGCTGATATAAGAGTGGTAAAAAGGAGCTGAGCGTCTTTCACACACAAAGGAAGGAGACTGCAAGCAGTACAGATTCTTTTTTTGTGGGTTTCTACCCTACTCTTCTGGTTTCTTCAATGTTTAAAAGAGACAAATGTTACATTAAAGGATAAGTCTGGTTTTTTCAAGTCAAAATTATTTCTTTATAAACCTGTTATATATGTAATTGCCATATGAAATTCTGTTTTAAAGTTAAGCACTTTCTACTTTACAATGGAGGCCATGGAGCACAGAGGAAAAGCTTAAAAAATGACCAAATACGTTTCTTTTTCAAGCCAACACAGAGGCTCGAGTATTGGGTCACGTGTCCCTTGTTTCCGATGCATGTTTGTGATAAGAAAAGGAATCTGTAAATAATTATTGTGACAGACAGCGGATGCCACCAAGCCCCAAATCCTGGACATAACCAGCACATATACAGTTCCAGGTTCCACACAGAGCTTTTTATTATATAAAAACCTCACAAAGATTTCTTCAAAGGTCGTTGAAGCTAAATTATAAACGAACCTTCTTTCTTACTTCCTTCTCTTCTCTTCTCTTCTCTCTCCATCCGTCTCCCTCCAGTGAATGTTGCTGTTCTTCCTCCCAGCTCTGACTCCACTGCAGGAGGCTTCCTTTTATGTTGGAACTGGAAAGACTTCCAGTGTCAGGTCATGGCTCAATGGAAGCACTTCCGGGTCCAGCAGAAGTCCAAAAAAACAAGGATTTGTGAATCCAAGAGAATCCCATGAGACCCAGCAGGGATGACTCACGGTACTACAACTCCCATCATGCCTTGCAGGTGTCCACATGGTTACTGCTGTCCTGGGATAAGCATATTCCAAAATATTCCTCAACTGCTTCTTTGTTTTGAGCTCTGGTCCAGGTAAGGATCCCATACTCATCCCAGATGGAATGCCAGATAATCCTGCCTGACGCTTAAACAATATTTTATTGCATATTCCTAGTGCTAGTTTTCTTATTGTAAGGATACGTTTTCTATTTCATTTAAATACGGAACTTCATCAAACTAAAACCAATCACATGGCATACAAAGTTTACCGTGAGTTGGTCTATTTGGAGGAAGCCACGGCTACAGGAGGGGTGAAAGTTGTTGGGCATGAAGGCTAAGTGCTGAACTAACGCACATGGCTGCTCTTCTTTTAAAATGGCTAAATCTCATAAAATTCTCGTAAAAATGACACATATAAATTATTTTACAATGTGTATGTAATCACAAGAAGGCGGATTGATACTCGACAACTGACTTGGCTTAAAAAATGAACGTATTTGGTAAGTTTTTAACCTCTTCCTCCATGTCCCATAGACTGCAATGTAAAGCGCCAGTGCATGCGTACACTCACAGGCCACTTTATTAGGTACATCTGTTCAACATCAGCCAGTCCCATGGCAGCAACTTATTTTGGCCTGTAGACATTGTTGAGACAAGCTGCTGAAATTCAAACCAAGCATCAGAATGGAGAAGAAAGCTGATTGAAGTGACTTTGAACGTGGCATGGTTGTTGGTGCCAGACAGGCTGGTCTGAGTATTTCAGAAACTGCTGATCTACTGGGATTTTCCCACACAACCATCTCTAGGGTTTACAGAAAATGGTCTGAAAAAGCGAAAATATCCAGTGAGCAGCAGTTCTCCTTGTGAAAATACCTTGTTGATGCCAGAGGTCAGAGGAGAATGGCCAGACTAGTCTGAGCTGATAGAAAGGCAACAGTAACTCCAATAAGCACTCGTTACAACCGAGGTATGCAGAAGAGCATGGGAAAAGAATCTCAGAAAAAGAGTGGAAGGTAGCAATGCACAGAATTCACTCGAGCTCCATATGTGCAAAGCATACAATTATTCAACTTAAAATTATATATCGAGCACATCTGTCTCGTTTAAAATTGTCCAAAATGTTTCCAGGGTGAGATCCAGCCTGTGAACGTTGCAATCGAGCTCCAGACTCACTGGGTCACATGTTTTGGGCCTGCACCAAATTAACATCATTCTGTACCAAAACGTTTAAATGCCTTTCAGACAGCCCGGGTGTCACAATCCCTCCTAATCCATAATCCACTAACAGCTGTGTTTGGTGGGCTCACAGAGGGGCTTAAAGTGGAGAAGGACAAACAAACTGGAATTGCCTTTACTACATCATTGGCACGTAGACTTATCTCGCTCAACTGGAAGAATCCTAACTCTCTTGTTCTAAGTCAGTGGATAACTGATGTTAATATTATTTGAAATTAGAAAAAAATTAATTTGCACTTAGAGGATCTGTGCAGAAATTTTTCAAAACCTGCCAGGATCTGATCAGTGACATTTTAGAATAAGCTTTTAAGGCACTGAGGAAGCAGATTCTCTCTCCAGTTCTTTTTCTTAAAATCATTTATCATTATTCACTTATTAATTCATCTATTTACTTATTTTTACTAGCTTTAAGTTTTACTCTGCTGGCCATGCTCTCTTTCTCGGGGGTGGGGGTTGATTTGTTTTCAATCCTATTTTTGTAAAATTCATTTATTTGTATGGAATGTTGTGTGATTTCAATAAAATCAATAAAATTCAAAAAGCAACAGTAACTCCAATAAGCACTCGTTACAAAAGAGGTGTGCAGAAGAGCATCTCTGAACACACAACACGTCAAACCTTGAAGCAGATGGGGGTCTACAGCAGCAGGAGACCACACCAGGTGCCACTCCTGTCAGCTTAGAACAGGCAACTGAGGCTCCAGTTTACACGGCTCACCAAAGTTGGACAAAAGAAATCTAGAAAAATGTTGCCTGGTCTGATGAGTCTCAATTTCTACTGTGACATTCAGATGGTAGGGTGAAAATTTGGTGGTAACAACATGAAAGCATGGATCTATCCTGTCTTGTGTCAATGGTTCACAATGGTACTGGTGCTGTAATGTGTGAGGGATATTTTCTTGGCACAATTTGGGCCCCTTAGTACCAACTGAGCATCATTTAAATGCCACAGCCTACCTGAGTATTGTTTCTGACCACGTCCATCCCTTTATGACTACAGTGCGCCCATCTTCTGATGGCTCCTTCCAACAGGATAACACGCCATGTCACAAAGCTCAGATAATCTGAAACTGGTTTCTTGAACATGACAATGAGTTCACTGGACTCAAATGGCCTCCACAGTCAGCAGATCTCAATCCAGTCGAGCACCTTTGGGATGTGGTGGAATGGGAGATGCGCATCATGGAAGTGCAGCCGACAAATCTGCAGCAACTCCATGATGCACACATGTCAATATGGACCAACATCCCTGAAGAATGTTTCTAGCACCTTGTTGAATCAATGCCATTAAGAATTAGTGCAGTTCTAAAGGCAAAAGGGGGTCCAGCCGGGTACTTACAAGATGTACCTAATAAAGTGGCCAGTGAGTTTGTGAAGAAATAACTTCCACGTGAAGAAAACCAAACTTATCCTTTAATTGGCAACCATTAGTTAGCCTTTAACAAACAAACAGGAGTGTGTGTGTGTGTGTGTGTGTGTGTGTGTGTGTCTGTTTGACTGTGACTCTATTCTGGGTTGATTCCAGGTTTGAACCCCCCATAGCTGTGAATCAGAATCACCAGGTCTATACAATAAGTGAATATTTATACATAGCAGTGTGAATTTTCGCATTCTCTAGTGACACACACATTCTTTAATGTCCTACAGTTAAAGCCACCTTTACACCTCCACAGATATAAATGAGATATTGAGTGGTGCCCTTGATCAGGCACTGTAGGTCAAGGCAAACTCCTGTGCAATACAAAAATGGCCACACGATAATATCCCGTCACATGAATTGAAGATCATTTGCTACTGTGAAAATGCTGAGCCTGGCAGGGCCAAGATTTATCGCTCATAAGGGTATTGCCCTGACGACATGTCTTTCCAATAGCGTTTGAAAAATATTACAGCAATTTTAGCGGAGGATCGTTTCTCAGCATGTTCAAAGCTATCTGTTTACACCACCCTTCCACATATTCCACTTCCTTTATAAGAATTTACACCTCCACGTCTCCCACTACCATGGCAATTATCAATGCTAGAAAAATGCCCATTCTGAGTACAGTGCCTATAAAAAGTATTCACTCAACGGGAAGTTTTCACATTTTATTTTTGTACAACTTTGAATCAAAGTGGATTTAATTTAGGGTTTTTTTTTTGGAATTGATTAATAGAAATCTCTTTAATGTTGTGAAAACCACGGGCGCTTACAGCCACCCTAACCCCCAGCACAGACAGGCAGGGCACTAATTGCCACAGAGCACATGGGTTATGTACAGGACACACAGTCGATACAGCACAGTCCCTTGTTTCAGCCAGTGCTTCCGCCTCCACTCCTCCTCAGGCTTTGTCTTCTTTCTTCCGACTCAGGCCATTGAGTGGTGGTGACTGGCTCCTTTTATAGGGCACCCAGAAAAGAGTCCAGGTGCCCAACGAGCTTCTTCCGTCAGCACTTTTAGGTATGGCGGAAGTTCTGCCAAATAGATGGGTGGTGGCTCACAGGCCCCAGCATAACCCATTGCCCGACTAGAAGCCAAGGGGGCTGCCCTCTGCCAGAATACTCTCTCCCCTAGTCCTTCCATGGTCGGAACATCCCGGCCGGGTAAGGGCCTCAGCCGTCCGCCACAACATCAAAATTTAAACTGATCTCTGCAAATAAGTCTAAATAAGAAACATAAAAATGGTTTGCCTCAATATTCAGCAGTGTTTAGCAGATGTGGACAGCTTTGTTGGTACCCCATATAGGATGAGAATGGGCATAAACATGGATGGTTTATTACCCATCCAGAGCGGAATGACAGATGGATTGGCAGGCTGGATGAAAAGATAATTTTTTACCCAGCTGGTATAAAAAGATGGATGGACCAGCAAAGGCTGGAACTTCGGTGCAGTTCCATTCTCCATACGGCAGGTGGCAGTGGTCCTCGTGTGGCAGCCCAGCTTGGACACCCACAGGGGTACTTGGGAGTTGGAGTCTTAAAGTCAAAACCCTGTCGGGGTTGCTGGGTGCTAATAGAGAGTGCAGTCAGGGGGTGTAAATTCCTAGTTTCTTTATGGCCTAGAAGTTCTTCCGGGGAGACACAACATGGCAGCTGAAGTATTCCCAGGTGTGGCTTAAAAGGAGCCCACTGCCTCACATCGGGTAATCAGAGTTGGGAAGTGGGCAACACTCAACGAGAGGAAGAGAAGAGTACAACTTGTTTTGTATTATATATTGTAGCTAATCTTTGGAAGGCTGATTATTGGAGAGGTACTGTGGATAAAAGAAATACATTTTATTTGATCCTAAGTGTGTTGGTTATTACTGTGTCTTGGAATTGGGGCCCAGTGATGCCTCCTTGTGGTTAAACCCTTTACGAAAAAAAAAGAACCCACAATTGTCTCTGAAATAACTTGAAACTGACTAAAGTACAACTATTTTAAATGTCTACATCAGATGTTAAACTCATGCTGTATTTCTATGCACGCATTATCAACTCACTTCATCCATTTTGGTTTGGTTATGGTATCTCAGCTCTTATATAAACTGCTCATAAAAATTAAGGGAACACTTTGAAAACACATCAGATCTCAATGGGAAAAAAAATCCTGCTGGATATTTCCACTGATATGGACTGGGTAATGTGTTAGGAACGAAAGGATGGTACATCGTTTGATGGAAGTGAATATGATCAACCTACAGAGGGCTGAATTCAAAGACACCCTGAAAATGAAAGTGAAAAATGATGCGGCAGGCTAGTTCATTTCGCCAAAATTTCATTGAAGCAACTCCAAATCGCACTCAGTAGTTTGTATGGCCCCCACGTGCTTGTATACATGCCTGACAATGTCCTAATGAGACGACGGATGGTGTCCTGGAGCATCTCCTTCCAGATCTGGACAGTCTGAGGTGTCGGATGGACAGAAACATAATGTGGTGTTCTACTGGATTGAGGTCAGGCGAGTGAGCATGGGGAGCCAGTCAATGGGATCACTTCCTTCATCCTCTCGCCACATGAGGCCAGGTATTGTCCTGCACCAGGAGGAACCAAGGACCCACTGCACCAGCATAGGCTCTGACAATGGGTCCAAGGATTTCATCCCGATATCTAATGGCAGTCAAGGTGCCATAGTCTAGTCTGTAGAGGTCCTGCTGAACGATGTCACAGGCAGCATAATGTTCTCCACGGCTTCTCCGGACCCTTTCATGTCTGTCACATCTGCTCAGGGTGAACCTGCTCTCGTCTGTGAAAAGCACAGGGTGCCAGTGGTGGACCTGCCAAATCTGGTATTCTATGGCAAATGCCAATCGAACTCCAAGATGTCGGGCCCTCAGGCCACCCTCATGAAGTCTGTTTCTGATTGTTTGGTCAGAGACATTCACACCAGTGGCCTGTCTGCCTGCTGGAGGTTATTTTTTAGGCTCTGGCAGTACTCATCCTGTTCTTCCTTGCCAAAAGGAGCAGATAGCAGTCCTGCTGATGGGTTAAGGACCTTCTACAAGAGGCCCTGTCCAGCTCTCCTAGAGGAACTGCCTGTCTCCTGGAATCTCCTCCATGACCTTGAGACTGTGCTGGGAGACACAGCAAACCTTCTGGCAATGACAGGCACGTATTGATGTGCCTGCCATCCTGGAGAATTTGGACTACCTGTGTAACCTCTGTAGGTTCCAGGTATCACATCATGCTACCAATAGTGACACTGACCGTAGCCAAATGCAAAACGAGTGACAAAACAGTCAGAATAGATGTGGAGGGAAGAATGTCAGTGGCCTCCTCTTATTAAACCATTCATTCCTGTTTAAGGGGGTGTCTCAGTGTTGCCCCCTAGTGCACCTGTTGTTATTTTCATGAACACCAAAGTAGCTGAAACTGATCAATAAGCCCCCCTCTGCTGCTTAACTGAGCAGATCAATAGCCCAGAAGTTTCATTGACTTGATGCTATCCTCTCATTAAAAAGTGTTCCTTTAATTTTTTGAGCAGTATATTAAGCACCTTGAGCATGGGAAAAGTACTATATAAATAAAATGTATTATTATTTCACAGACAAGGCAGGCAAGAACACTGGTTGGGGTGTCAGTCCATCATCAAACGTGTTAAACACATAAAGTCACCGCATGAATCAAACTTAATATTTTTGAAATGTGAGAGAAGTACTAAAGTGTCTGAGGAAAACTCCACACAAATGAGTGAAAGACAGCGCAGTGGGGTCACCTGACCTGAGAAGGAAGTATTTTTAGGTGATCATGAAGGACCAATCCGCACAACAAGAGATTCACAGTCAGACTTCTTTAATTCTGTAGCAGAGAAGCTTACAGCACAGCATGCCGTCCAGTCTTAAGTGGTGGTACTCAACACCGTGGGGTTTACATGCTGGACTACAAACATTACATGTTTGGCTATAATGATTAAATAATTAGTCACGGGGCAGAATTATACTTCAGACTTTCATTTTTCTTTTTATCCTTTTACACAGATTCAGCCAACTTTAATAATTATTTCTGCAACCCGAACAATTCAAACTCCATTTGAAAAGTCATTAGGCTAGCTACAGACATGGTGACCACACCACAGTGCCTTGCATCCAATACAAGTCTTACTGGGTGAGATTTCATTTCTGTAGTTTGTGCCATCAAGTGCTTGTTTAAGCTGTAAAGATGTCGGTTTTGGTCTTTTGAATATCTTGCCTTAGTTTCTCCTATAGACCGTTTATAGATCTCCAAAATATAATTAGTCTTTTATTAAAGAATTCTCAGACTTTGGTAGTATAATAATAACTAACTATAACAGGTGTCACACACTTGCGCATGGGCGGCAGCTAAAGGGCCTGAATGAGGGCAATTCCATGTCAGACCAGGGGTTGACGAAGTGTAGTAATCCTTTCTCTCTTTCCACTGCAGACCACTTACAGGAAAATTCTGCCTGGCCTTGATGACATCACTTCTGATGACGCCACATCTGTTTTTCTGGGCCCAATGATGTCACTTCCTCTGCTTGCCCTTAAAACTGCCATCTTTGCCTCAGCAATTCAGTTCTGTTTTGGACTCTAACCTGTATACATCTGCACATCGATTCAATCTATTTTTGCAGCCAGGAAAAATATATGGGTGGCTGTTTGTCTTTGACACAGGTTTTCATGTGGATAACCAATGTGACCCAAAACCAAGAGAATTCATGAACTTCCTGCACTCTTTTGATTTTTGTCAGCACATCAGCCAGCCCACGCATAAGGGAGGACACACACACTGGATTTAGTCATTTCAAAAGGATTAAAAGTTGATGTGAGACAGGTCATGGATGTCAAAATATCAATGCATTTTTGCATATTACTAGGGGGCTCTGCCCCCTGCTCACTTTGCTTGCCAACCCCCCTGGGACGGGTGCTAGACAGCCGATATCTTGCAGCTGAACCACTCGAAGGGTATTGGGGTACCCCTCCATTAGAGAAAGCGATTGTATTTAAAGAATTGGTATATAGAAGAGGTTTGGTGCTTAGTGATTATAGATAGAACATCAGTTACCTGAGTACTTCACTACAAATGTCTATTTTAAATACCACTTAATAATAAAACATAGTAAAAAGTATACTGTCTATACTCACGTATAAGTCGGTCTTGAAACCCGAAAAATCAATCGTATAATCACACCCCGACTTATGTGCCCGTTCAAAAGTACAACACTTACATTTTTTTTTTAACATTTTCTTGCCTCCTTCAATCTCGCACGGGTTTCAGACACATCAAATTTTGTTACAGCAGCGCAGTTACCAATTTGTTTTGCTACTTCAACAACGTTTAATTTAAAACCAGTTTTGTATTTTATTCTGAACGAACGCTCCATCGTAGATAAGGGATGCTCTTTCGATAAAGGTGTATGAGGGTGTGAGATACAAAAAACACAAATCAGTGCAAATGTCGCTTCGGAATAGTTTGGGTATTATTGTGTGGTCACGTAGGCACAATACATAGAAAAAAAAGGCCATGTGCTCCGTGGTTACTCTTTCTTCTTGATTTTCTTTTTTTTCGACGTAAATTATCAGTTTATGCTGCTCTTTTTCCATCGCAATCTGAAATTCAACGTTTTTGAATAGATCATTTGCTTTTCTGAATTACCAGTATAACTGACTGCATTGAAGGGCGAGTTAGCACTGAGAGTGTCATGGGGATGAGAGAGAGGATGTGCACAGTGTAAGATATGGCCGGCCATGTACCCCGGCCAATACCCCCAAGCCGCCAGGTGGAGCCCTCCATGCAGCATGGAGGTCCCCAGAAGACCAGCAGGGCATCATGGACAATGGAGTTTTTATGCACCGCCCTGCTGGATGCCATGGGGGCCATGAGAGGGAGCTGCAGGGAGGACCGAAGAGTTCTTCGTGCCCTATGACCCGGAAGTTCGTCATAGGAAGAGCGACGGGCTTCCGGGTTGAGAAAAAGCATTGTTTACCCTGACCCGGAAGGAATAAGGACTTGTGGACTGTTGGATTGGGAACACTTCCGGGTCGGGGGATATAAAAGGACTGTGGGAGCTCCCAGACAGACGAGCTGAGTTGGGAGGCAGGGTGGCTAAGCGTCTGGGAGATTGGAGGATTTGGTTTATTGGTTATTGTTTATTGAGTATTTGGGAGTGGAGGGTGCTTTGTGCACTTAATTATTATAATAAATATCATTATTGGACTTTTACCTGTTGTCTGACGTGGTGTCTGAGGGTGCAAGGGTGCGAGCAAGCACTGAAACCGCCACAGTTGGCGTACCCGGCAGGATTCTCTGGCCGTCAGTTTGGCAGAGGACCTGAAAAAATTTTACTGTGGACAGAATACCCCAGGAAGACAGCGTCACGACACACACAGGAATAATCGCCAGAAACCTCACCTTTTTCAAGTCCGTAATGGGGAAAAAGAAGACAAAACAGGGCAACAGCACCAGCAGAAGTTCCATGTTCATCATGGCCGACACTCGGGATGAGCGACAGGGCGACTACACGGATCGGGAGAGGACTCCGGACGAAGAAAACTACAACGAGGTATATGCTGGAAATATAATCTATTTAAAATTACGCATTTTGTACCATGCACATACCTCGGAAAAGATCATCCGGAAGTTCTGCGGGATGCAGGAGAATCTCCCGAAGACGGCGTGGCGCTTTTGTGCGGGCAGACGGACAATACAACGGACTTCCGCATGTCAGATGCTGGAGAAGGACACGTGACCCAACCCCAAGGATTGGGGAAAGGAGGAGGTACGTGTTCTACTACTTTCGGCTTTGCCCAAGAAAAGACGGACTTGTTTTTTTCGAAAGAGAAAGGGGAGGTGAGCGAAGCACTGCTCAACCCAAGAGAAGGTAAGGAGGGCCGGAAAATTGCTGGTCGATCTGCCGACAAATTAATACAGGCAGATCGCAGTCAGCCAAAGATGGCGGCCCGGTCCTCGTCCGTAGAGAACTCCAATTCCCATAAACCTGTGCAGAACCCGTCAGAGCACGTGCCGACAGCGGGCGTGTTCATTGGCTCCCAGCCGGACGGTAGGATGAACCAGGAAGTAACCCTATCTCCTGCCGAATTAACTAACTGTTTTGATGTGCGGGAGCTCGAAAAATTAATAGAGCCCGTGCGGAGTATTTTGCAGACTTTGGAGGCGATTAAGAAGATCGTTGGAGATCTGGGAGCAGCGGCCGAATCGCCTTTAAGAAAAGTACGTGAATACCTGCGGTGATTAGACCGAAAGCCTCCCGTGTTATATGATTTGGTGGTACAGGTAGGTAATGTCGGTACCGTATATAATGTAATAGGGACGCAGTGTGATCCGGGCCCGCTTTTAATCCATAGCAGGTGCCAAGTGGATGCGTGCCCTACAAGAGAGGCCGAAACGTTTACGGAGCGGCCGGGGGAAGGACCGATCGACCCAGAGCACCTGGATGGTGCTGTCTCTTGGAGCGATTCGATCCTAAAGACCCCAACCCATGTTTTTTATAAATCAAAGGGTGTGCAGACGGTAAAAGGGCTCTCTTTCACTAATAGAGAGATCTAAACTGTGGACAAGCACCAGAGTAAACTGGAGATCCCAAGAATAAAGAGGGGGTCTCCTGACAAAGTTGAGCAGCGAGCTGAGAGCTCAGGGGTGGCCGTGGAACCCTCCTCAGTGGACAAAGGGGTGGAGCAAAAGTTTCCAGACTGTTTCCAGACTCGCAGAGGGATACATAATAGAGGAAGTCGGCTGTGCTATGAATGCCGCCGACCGGGACTTGGATGGCGAAGTTGTCCTGGGAGGACGTGGAATACAAATCCTTTTTTATTTAATATTCCCCCAAGGTTCTCCCGGAAATTTTCTGGACTTCGCCAGGACCCAAACAACAACTCCTCTTGGAGGAAGACATCCCTCGCGGGGCTGGCCGCTCCGAATCATGATTCGTCACTAGGGGGGGAGTACTGTAAGATATGGCCAGCCATGTACCCCGGCCAATACCCCCAAGCCGCTAGGTGGAGCCCTCCTTGCAGCATGGAGGTCCCCAGAAGACCAGCAGGGCATCATGGACAATGGAATTTTTATGCACCGCCCTGCTGGATGCCATGGGGGCCACGAGAGGGAGCTGCAGGGAGGACAGAAGAGTTCTTCGTGCCCTATGACCCGAAAGTTCGTCATAGGAAGAGCGACGGGCTTCTGGGGTGAGAAAAAGCATTGTTTACCCTGACCCGGAAGGAATAAGGACTTGTGGACTGTTGGATTGGGAACACTTCCGGGTCGGGGGATATAAAAGGACTGTGGGAGGTCCCAGACAGAAGAGCTGAGTTGGGAGGCAGGGTGGCTAAGCGTCTGGGAGATTGGAGGATTTGGTTTATTGGTTATTGTTTATTGAGTATTTGGGAGTGGAGGGTGCTTTGTGCACTTTATTATTATAATAAATATCATTATTGGACTTTTACCTGTTGTCTGATTTGGTGTCTGAGGGTGCAAGGGTGCGAGCAAGCACTAAAACCGCTACAACGGTCACAATAACGATTGGGCGACCAGTGTGGAGGGGAGAGGTCATGGCTGAATAACGTGGACACGACGGAAAACTTTTTTTAATATAATAGAGAGATTTGATGTAGAAATACTGATTAATACAATACAAGATGTCCACAGATATAAATGAGATATTGAGTGGTGCCCTTGATCAGGCACTGTAGGTCAAGGAAAACTCCTATGCAAAACAAAGATGGCCACACGATAATATCCCGTCACATGAATTGAAGATCATTTGCTACTGTGAAAATGCCAAGTCTGAAAGGGCCAAGATTTATAGCCCATCGCTCGTAAACGTTTCTAATTAGAAGCATATTGTTAAAAAAACATTCCTTTGATAGATCTGCAGCTTCAGTGTTTGCTAATAGTCGAAACAATCAAATCAACTGTAATGCCTACCTCAATAGTGCTAGTAGTGTAAACAATAGAATACAATTTATTTTTTTGCATAGCCCAAAATCACACAAGATGTGCCACATTGGGCTTTAACAGGTCCTGCCTCTTGACAGCCCCCCAGCCTTGACTCTCTAAGATGACAAGGAAAAACTCCCAAAAAAAACCCCTTGTAGGGTAATAATGGAAGAAACCTTGGGAAAGGCAGTTCAAAGACAGACCCCTTTCCAGGTAGGCTGGGTGTGCAGTTGGTGTCAAAAAGAAGGGGGTCAATAAAATACAATACAATACACAGAACAGAAGAAATCCTCAATACAGTTTAAAAATTAAAATTTTAGAAGTACGGAAAAGAATTTAACAGTAGATGATATCACATAATATGATTTGGATTTGTTTAGAGTCCTGGAGACCTCATCCATCATGCTGCCTCCCCCATTTGGCCATTCAACAGCTGAAATAGCGCGAATCCGATGAAAGAACCCCTCTTTCCCACGATTCCTGCGATCCTCCATCACGGATGACTTTACCTTAGGCAGATACTATAATCGTAATAAAACAGCGGAGAAGCCGTGAATTAAATAAAAAGGCTGCAGTTATCAGCAGGGAGACGTGAATCCCGTGGCGAAGCAAGGAAGGGAATGTAGAGACCGGAGCGACAGACAGCCTTATATAGGCAGGCAGCCAACAACGTGGGAGGCTTTGGGATGGGGGACCCAACGCTGCCTCACACGGTGACCGAGCTGCAGGCTATGGACGTATATATGTACGTAAGTAGGATTCAGTTAGCGTTGGGAACCCGCGTACCAAATTTCCTGAAGATGGGCCCATAAGTAACAAAGACCGTTGAAAAGTTCAATATGGCGGCCGACAGTAGCATCATACCACAGAAATAAGTACGTACATTGGTTTCAGTTAGCGCAGGCAAGCCGCCTACCAAATTTCGTGAAGATGGGGACATAAATAAGAAAGTTTAACATGGCGGACGTTTTTGACGGTTATGACCGTTACACGTAGAATTTCAAAATGAAACTTGCTTAACTTTTGTAAGTAAGCTGTAAAGAATGAGCCTGCCAAATTTCAGCCTTCTACCTACACGGGAAGTTGGAGAATTAGTGACGTTGGAAAGTTCAATATTGCGGCCGACAGTGGCGTCATACCACCGAAATAAGCACGTACATTGGTTTCAGTTAGCGCAGAGAAGCCGCCTTCCAAATTTCGTGAAGATGGGGCCATAAATAAGAAAGTTCAACATGGCGGACGTTGTCGACCGTTATGACCATTACATGTAGATTTTCGAAATGAAACCTGCTTAACTGTTGTAAGTAACCTGTAAGGAATGAGCCTGCCAAATTTCAGCCTTCTACCTACACGGGAAGTTGGAGAATTAGTGACGTTGGAAAGTTCAATATGGCGACCGACAGTGGCGTCATACCACCGAAATAAGTACGTACATCGGTTTTGGTTAGTGTAGGAAAGCCGCCTACCAAATTTCGTGAAGATGGGGTTAACCTTCTACCTACACGGGAAGTTGGAGAATTAGTTGACATTGGAAAGTTCAATATGGCGGCTGACAGTGGCGTCATACCACCGAAATAAGTACGTACATCAGTTTTCGGTTGGCGCAGGGAAACCGCCTACCAAATTTCATGAAAATGGGGCCATAAGTAAGAAAGTTCAAAATGGTGGACGTTGCCCAACTTTTGTAAGTAAGCTGTAAGGAATAAGCCTGCCAAATTTCAGCCTTCTACCTACACGGAAAGTTGGAGTATTAGTGATGAGTGAGTCAGTGAGTCAGTGAGTCAGTGAGTCAGTGAGTCAGTCAGTCAGTGAGGGCTTTGCCTTTTTTTAGTATAGATTATAACTATCATGTTACTTATGTTTTAGTGCTAATGACTAACAACAGGGATGCAGTCTGCACAGTTAATCAGCAGCTCTAGTCAGGGTGTGCTAAACTGAAGTTGTGAGTCTTTAGCCGGGATTTGAAAGCTGAGACTGAAGGGGCATCTCTTATAGTAGCCATCAGACCAGTCCACAGTTTAGGGGCCCTGTAACTAAAAGCTCAACCTCCCACTGTTATTTTATTAATTCTTGGAATCATAAGCAGACCGGCATCTTGGCATCTTAATGTGCGCTCTGGTGTGTAAGTCATGATAAGTTCAGACAAGTAAGCTGGACCTTGACCATTTAATGCTTTATATGTTAACAGGAAGATTTAGAAATCTGCCTTAAACATAACCGGGAGCCAGTAAAGTGGAAAATGTTAATGCTAAAGTGAGAGCTGCAGCTGAAATAGTGGAACCTGGAAAGGCACTTAAGAAATCCTCTAACACTAAAATGCCTTGAATGATTCAAAGAGTGTCTGATTTTAAGAGAAAGAGCTGAGCGTAAATAGAGAATATCTAAACTGATAGTCCACTATGAAATTCTGAAGGAAAAAAATAACTGAATATAACAACTTAGGGCTTGTTTATAATTCACTCTCAGATTGTGTACTCCAACGCATCATGGCTGCCACGCGTTCCCAGTGTTCATTTGACATGTTTTCTGAGCTGTTCCTCGCGTGCGCGAGTTGCAGTACCAGCAAAAAGTCGGGGGGCACAGTGGGATAAAAATAGGAACGTGACATCAGAGTCTCTGTTTACTATCTACATGTGACAGAAAGCCGCATTATGGATCCTACAGGATTGATGTTTGATGAATGGTTCAATGTAGTGAAGCAAAAGGCTGATATAAAAATTTATTTGTGCTGCTTCTATATTCACCCGTCGCATATTCCCCATCCTAACGGCACAATACATTTTAAAATTCTGACATACCACCTACTTTTTTCTTTGGCACCTTCTCAACAGTATCAGAATGTACGGCAACATATTTGTGCCATGGAGAAAAAAAATTAAGGACATGGTGAAAAGGTCTTTTTGTGATTAAAGTGGATATTTCGTCTCTGTCTGTCCTCTTTAACCTCGTAGTTTACTTTATCATTAAAGCAGACTGTCGTAAATGTCATCTTAAAACCGACCCAGTTGTTAATTGCGATGCACTTCTGAGGCTTCCTCCTGAGCTGACAGCAGCAATCGCCACACAGAACACATTATATTTATGATATCCCAGCTCTCTGCACATTTAGAATCCTTCAATTTATACTTGATGTCACTTTCATGATGAATTGCATTAAAGTAACACAGTGAAGCCAATCCTGTTCTCACTGTGATGATATCTTGCACTGCCACTTGGTGGAATCTTCCAGATTTACGTAAAGTACGTGTGCAAGTATGAACAGTACAATGCTTGCGTAGCAGTAGCATCTGCAGAAGCACGCGTCGCGTTAAGTAACCCTGCTTTTAGTTAGCCTTGACCGGCAGTCCTCTGTCTCCAAAATTATAAACGATAATGCTGGTAATCCAAGAGTTTCATTCTCAAATATTGATTGTCTTCTAAACCCAACTTACTCAATGATATACAATACAACACAATACAGTTTATTTTTTTATAGCCCAAAATCGCATAAGAAGTGCAGCAACGGTCTTTAACAGGCCCTGCCTCTTGACAGCCCCCCTAGCATTGAATTCCTAAGAAGACAAAAAAACTCCCAAAAAAATGGAAGAAAGCTTGGGAAAGGCAGTTCAAAGAGAGACCCCTTTCCAGGTAGGTTGGGCGTGCAGTGGGTGTCAAAAAGAAGGAGGTCAATAAAATACGATACACAGAGCAGAACAAATCTGCAATACAGTATAAAAATAAAACTTGTAGAAGTACATAGCAGAATTCAACAATGGATGGCATCACATAACATGATTTGGATTTGTTTAGAGTCCTGGAGACCTCATCCATCAAGCTGCCTCCCCCATTTGGCCATTCAACGGCTAAAACAGCGCTGGGCCAGCCAGTCTGATGAAAGGACCCCTTTCCCATGATTCCTGCGATCCTCCATCAGGGATGACTTTACCTTAGGCAGGCAAAACAACTTGGCAGGTTGTGGTGCCACATTTGAGTACCAAGAAGAGAAATGACTCCTGAATATTAATAGTGAAACTTGAAAAGCTTTTTCTATATTTTTTAAACACAAAATAAATATTAGAAATAATATAGCAACCCCCCTATAAAAAAAGTGAATCCAATTAAATCCCAGCATTCGATTTAAAATGGAATAGATCTTCATGACTTACGCAGAATAATTTATCAACTGAAACACTCCACCTGCATCCTTAACACAATACCAGCAGGCTTTTACAATGAAGTCTCTGATGTCCTTATTGATAGTGTACTTGACATAGTGAACTCACCATTAGATACGGGGGCTCTTACCTGACTGTCTAAAGACTTCAGTTGCTGAAGAAAAACAATCTCGACTCCTCTGTCTTCTTTAGACCAATTTCTAACATCTATCCTTCCATTTTCCAACCCGCTATATCCTAACTACAGGGTCATGGGAGTCTGCTGGAGCCAATCCCAGCAAACACAGGGTGCAAGGCAGGAAACAAAGCCCGGGCAGGGTGCTAGCCCACCGCAGAATTTCTAACATACCTTCCTTAAGTAAAATTCTAAAAAAGGCAATCATTACACAGCTAAATGACCACCTGAATAAACATGCTATTCTTGACAAGTTTCAGTCGGGTTTTAGAACAAATCACGGTACAGAAACTGCACTGGACTACAGAAACAGTAGTAAATAATTTGCAGGTAAATGCAGACAGAGGCCGTGTATCTGTTCTTGTTCTCTTAGATTTGAGTGCCGCATTTGACACCATTGATCACAATAGTCAGTGGGAGAGGCTTCTCTGGCAGCGACTTAAATTAGTTTCAGTCTTACTTAGCAGGTAGAAAATTCTTTGTCAGTTATAGTGATTGTACTTTCGGAGACCCATTAACTCTTTTAGGGTGGATGTTGACTTTTGTCGACAGGAGGCGTTGAGGGCGCATGTCGACTAAAGTCGACATCCAGGGATAGAGAGTGATAATCAGCTGTTAATGGCAACAAATCTCACTGTCACGTCACAGGCATTCCCTCTGTGCTTGGAGGAATGCTAGACTCGTTGACTCGGCAACTAATCCTTGCGTGTGCGTGAGTTGCGAAATGTAAACCATGGCAAGATGGCATCCACATGTGATGAGGGAGTGTAGAAGGAAAATTTTTTATTAGCATAAGAGAATGGCAAATTAGCATATAAAGTCCTAAAAAGTAATTAAAGGCTTCTATTACATTAGATTAAGCATAAATTAGAATATTAAAGCAAATACGATAGGTCTAGCAAATGGTTAACTAAAAAATCAGTTATATTGCATTATTTTATAGCCTTACAGCAAATTTTCCAAAGTAAAGAAAAGAATAGCTAATAGATGCAGCGAAACCAGTTTTGGACAGGATAAGAGTTTGAGGACACCTGTGATTCAAGGCTAGGAAGAGATAACATACAGAAGAGGCCTCTGGATTCAGCTGAGTTGCTGAATCAGCAGAAAGGCAACAAAAGGCCTTTGCTGCAAGCAAGGTCACACTGTAATGCATGAAGAGAAAATCTTAGCAAATGCAGGCATTAGCAAAAATATTATAAGAATATATTAGCAATTAACTTTAGTGTAGAAATTAAGACAAATCAAGCATGGCAAGCAATGATCAAATGAAAGCACATGCTATACTTCTTCTTAATTAAAGCTTAAGCTTCAGGTCACTATAGTAAAAAGTTTGTAAAGCCTAAGAGAGGAAAACCGATATATGGATTAGAAGCCTTGGCCAGTTAGAAAAAATGGGAAAAGAATAGAAAGATAATACATTCCACAAGGAGACCAGTCTAATAGGAATAGTAAGGAGATAATAAGGGTTCCCATGGAAACTCAAGATCTGGTCGGACGGGAGTAAAGGAGTCAGCGGAGGTAAGCAAACAAGCTCATTAGAGCAAGGTTAGAAAAGATAGGAAATTACATCAGAAAAGCCCAAAGATGGAAAGAGGAAGTCTTCCACCCAGTCTTAGACCAATCAGAGTAAGCCAAACAGACACCAAGAGAAACAATGGACAGTTGAACCAGGTGCAGAATGAGCTAATTGAATGAGCCAAAGTGATAAGAAATTGTTATAAAAACTTCAATGGCTGTAATGATCGTCGCTCAGCTCAATTTGGCCGTATTGGGTTGAGTCCGTGTGGTTGATTTATTGCAATAAAGCTTTAAAACTCTGTTTGTCTATCTCGAGTCCTAATAGCCTTTATTTTTAGGTAAAAAGCCTTCTGATGATGAATTTTTCGCCACGACAGGAGCAACGCGAGTGCAGAAAAGAAAACACCCAGCAGACAATGTTTTGCGCATTATCGCGGAGTCGGACTCTGATTTTTCAGAATCGGATTTTATTCACAGTGATCAGGCGATCGAGCAAGAGAGTGAGAAGCTGGCATCAGCTGATCAAACACCAGCCGATGCTGTGCCAGCGGATCTGCTGCCAGTTGAGCGCTTCGCACAGCCAATGCATCTACGGCAAGGTTCGTGTGGGATAAATACACAGACATTGATCTGTTGAGAGACGATCTGACTACTGGACTTCACAAGACGACATGGCTTGCTGTTGGACACGACAGATCACCAGCTGCTGTACTTCAGGCTGCTCTCTCCTGATGCTGCTTTTCAGCTACCGTCAGACGAGATAAACAGGTAGGCAGAGAAATTTTTGAATCGCGGGCTGCGTTTGCATCGCATTCTCGTTTTTCAAAGTGTAAACCCACAATAAAAGACGAGATGAAGCGTGCTGTGGTATTGCAAATAGAGATGGGACAGAACTGGTGATATAACTTCAGGGAGCATTGGTCCAAACGTGCTTTGTCCCCTGGTGGCTTTGGACAGGTTATGCAGCATGGTGATAGGTACGTGCTGCTGCAAAGTTTTATTCACTTCTGTAATAAACAGAAGCAAATCCCATGGGGTGAGCCAGGCTATAACGCCATGCATAAAGTTCATAAAGTTTCAGAAGATGAAAAGAGGTGACAATACGGTTTTCATGCAGGCAGAAAACTTGGTGGCAGTGGAATGGCACGATGGAAAAAGGGTGACTTGTCTCTCTACAGTACACAATAACAATATATGTGAGAAAGTGCAGCAACAGACAATTGACAAGTAGGCACCAAAGCAACACGTATTGTAAGCAGTGCAATGTGGCAATGACTGAAATTGGCTGCTTTGAGCGAGATCAGAGTTTGCAGGACTTTGCTGTGTAAAATGTATGTGATATGTATGTGAAATCATAGAGTATGCAGGCTCATACAACATGCAAGACAGTAACATTTGTCAAAAGTAAATATTTGTTGTTGATTTGATATGTTAAACAATTGCTTTGTGTTCTTTTTTAAAAAATGTTAGTTTTTGGAAAAATATTCAGCCCTGGGAGATAAGAACCCAAAAAAAAATTAGCGCTAAAAGAGTTAAATTTGTATATGATGTACCACAAGGCCCTATTCTGGGTCCGCTGTTCTTTTCAATCTCCAGGCTTCCATTAGGTCAGATTACCTCAATGCACAAGGTGAGGATGCCACAGTTCTGCAGATGACACACAGCTTTATTTATCAATGGTGCCTGATGACCCTGATGCTCTTGGTGTCTTACTTGTATTTCCGAATGGATGAGTAGAAACTCCCTCCAACTGAATAAGGAAAAAACAGAAATCTTGGTGATTGTCAAATATGGATATAGTGAGGATGTTAGAAATAAACTTGATCTTTTAGGTTTAAAAATCAAGGAGGAGGTATGGAATTTAGGGGTAATCATTGACACTAACCTAAACTTTAAATCACATACGAACCAGAATACGAGGATTACATTTTTTCACTTTAGGAATATAGAAAACGTTAAACCTTATAAGTTTACAAGATGCTGAAAAATTAGTTTATGCTTTTGTTTTTAGTCAACTAGATTACTGTAATGCACTCCTAACAGACGGGTGGAGTGGTGGCTCTGAGGTAGGGATCTGCACTGGTAATCGGAAGGAAGGTTGCCGGTTCAAATCCCATAAACGCCAGAAGAGACTCTACTCTGTTGGGCCCTTGAGCAAGGCCCTTAACCTGCAATTGCTCTGTCCAAGGTATGATGTTAATCTGCATCCAGCCCTGCAAGTAGGCCCCCCAACCTGCAGGGAAAAACCTGAGGGTTGGTAGCAGAATTGACACTCCAGCCACCTTAAAAAACCTCACACTGTTTCATACCACCTGAACTAGTGTGGTGCTGAGGTGTCACCCGTTGATCCTGAGTTGATTTGTCATATGTTGGGTGCAGCAATGCGCTCCCTAACTCCTAACAGGACTACCTAAGAAAAAAACATCAATTGGTTACTGTTAACGCAGAATGCAACAGCCAGAATCTTAACTAGGAAAAAGAAAATCTGAACGCATTACACCAGTCTTAGCGTTGTTACATTGGTTACCCGTGTCATATAGAAATGGTTTTAAAATACTGCTAATGGTGTATAAAGCCTTAAATAATCTTGATCTAGTTTGGAATGCCTGACCCCCTACACTCCAAGTAGTAACCTTAGATCTTCAAATGAGTGTCTGCTTATAATTCTAAGAGGTAAACTTGAAAGAATCGGTGGGCCGGCCTTTTGCTGTTATGCACCTAAAATCTGGAAGAGCTTACCAATAGAAATTTGCCAGGCTAATATTGTAGAACAATTAAAAAAAAAATCTGCTAAAAACCATTATTGTAAAATTGCAACATTTTAGTTTTATCCCTAATTGACTATATAGGTATAGAAGTATCATATTCTTTAGGGATCTGCTGTCTTCACTAATCTCTACTTTTCTTTGCTGTCTTTTTCTGTTCGTCAGTGATGGCAAACTGCGCCACCACCACCTGATCAAGGTACTGATGCAGCCCCCCGTGATAATGGAATGAGGGCGGGTTTCCCTGCTGTCCACAAGACCAACATCATCAAATATGATCATATGAAGCTTGGAAACAAAGAGGAATGAATTAAGAACATTTATGTTAGGTAGAATGCCCAGTGGGCTGGGTGATCTTGTGACCTCGGAACCCCTGCAGATTTTGTTTTCTTTTGTTTTTCTCCACCCTAACAAGAATAATTTTTAGTTGTTTCTGTCCTCCAGATTATCTGATCTTATCACTGGGCTCATCATGACATCTAATATATAAAGCAGAGTCGATGTATGTATGTGTGTGTATATGTTTGTTTGTCCGCCATACAAATCTGCACCGGGTGTCCGATCGGCACCAAACTGGGGATGGGGCTCCTTTGTGACCAGGAGAAGGTCATGGGATATGTTTGGTTGTGAAAAATGTTTGTGGTGACCCGCAGGGCACCTTTTCAGTGACATAACATCCGGCACGTGCCCCCATACTTATAATCGACAAGATGGCCGCACGTTGTAACAGACGTTCATCGCAGCGCCATCTAGCTGCAGCTTTGGTTTTTGTGAGTGGCTCTTTACCTATGTTTCTTTAAATTGCCAAGAGATGGCGGAAGTGTCCAAGTATGAGAGGGCCGACTGCTTTGATCGAGTGAAGGGGAACTATGGATGTAAAACGTGAAGGAGCCAGTGTGCATGACAGGCTAACATACTCGCGTTTCCGCCTGTCACACTCCCACACGCACTGATAGTGCTGTATTTCATTTGCCAACGTCCGTTATATGCAAGCACGTTTGAACAGAGACTCGCCTTAAAAAGACAGCATCCTTCCCTCGCCATTTTCCTCAAACGCAGCACCGGTTGTATGTCACTTCTCTCTGTAGTTACCATCACCAACGTCCATTAGATGGCATCACGGTTCAACACAGACACTCCTTAGACACAGAGCACCCCGCCCCGCCATTTTTCCCAGTACGGTTTCAGTGCTACTCTTTCTCACTGGCTTTCTGTATTTGTGGTTCTATTTCCTCTCTTTCCAACTGACAGTACAATTTCAGTGTTACTCTTTCTGACCGACTGGTGCTATTTGTTCGATTTCCGACGTATTGTAAATAACGTAAATTAATCTCACTGTGCTGCTTATTCCGTACGTAATACCATGTAACACATTAGAATTGTGCTGCTTTTCGTTAATATACCCATGCCACCGAAAAAAAACACGTAGAAATGGAAGATCCACTTCAAACGCCACAAGAAAGTCTATTTCAAGGGCGTCTCAAACACCACAGCAGACAGAATCCAGAGTGGAGGAACTTACAATAAAATGTGAATCAGAAAACTGTTTGTTCTATTTCTATGTTCTGTTTCTTTCATTTGGTAAATTCACCGGTTATAGATTTCAGGGCAATGTCGGGTACTCCTGCTAGTTGTATATAAGGACACTACTCTTCTACTTTATGTTTAACTGGTATCAGTACATGCTCCTTCAAGATCTTTTAGATTCAAAAGCTTCTTTTTTCTTTCTTTGTTACTTATTTTTTATTATTGTCAGAGTGCCAGTCCATCACATGCACACACACAGACACACGCAGGTCAATTTAGTATCGCCAATCAACCTAACCTGCATGTTTTTGGACTGTGGGAGCAAACCAGAAACCTAGAGAAAAAACATGAAAACACGATGAGAATCTGCAAAGTCCACACAGGGAGCACCTGAGACACCAACATTGGTCTCCTTAATGTGAGACAGCAGCGCTAACACTGCGCCACCTCTGTAGCATACAATGGCACGAAATAACATTCTTCAGGACTGCGGTGCAACATATACATTAAACACAGGACAAGCACAAGATGCCTAAAGAACTATTTTATACTATAATAGATAAATAAATAATAAAAAATAAACAATAGGTAAGTGAATAGATAGTGTAAAATGGACACTGTATAGCGCCCGACCCTGCAGACTCAGACTGAAGCATGTGTAAAACGCAAGAGGACTTTTATTTTTCTTCAGCTGGAGGGCACGTCTTCCCAGTGAACCCCCCAGCCACAACACTATCCCAAAGCACTTAAAACCAACAATCCAATCCTATCCAATCCTCTGGCACCACCACTCCTCCCAGGCATCCTCGTCCTCTTCCTCCCGATTCTGGCTCTTTTTATAGCCCACCTGGAAGTGCCCCAAGTGCTTGTTCACCTGCTGCTAATTGCACTTTCGGGCGGGGCTGCAGAGGTGTCCAGGTTGGCTCCAGGATCCATGCAGCACCCCCTGGCGGCCACCCCAGATCTCCCCAGGGTTGTGGAGAACTCCATCTCCCATGGAACCCTGTGGGAAACTGAGGCACAATCATCAACCAGGGAGGCTGCCACCAAGCATCCCGGGGGAGGTACTAAGGTGCCAATGGCTGTTCCCCCGGAATATAAGCATTTGGGACGTTCCGGCCGGGCATGGGACTCGGCCGCCTGTCACAATAGTACTCATTTAAAAAAGATATTAATAAATAATTACTAAATAAAAACAATATGGCACGGTGGCGCAGTGGTAGCGCTGCGGCCTCGCAGTTAGGAGACCCGGGTTCGCTTCCCAGGTCCTCCCTGCGTGGAGTTTGCATGTTCTCCCGTGTCTGCGTGGGTTTCCTCCGGCGCTCGGTTTCCTCCCACAATCCAAAGACATGCAGGTTAGGTGGATTGGCGATTCTAAATTGGCCCTAGTGTGTGCTTGGTGTGTGGGTGTGTTTGTGTGTGTCCTGTGGTGGGTTGGCACCCTGCCCAGGATTGGTTCCTGCCTTGTGCCCTGTGTTGGCTGGGATTGGCTCCAGCAGACCCCCGTGACCCTGTATTCGGATTCAGCAGGTTAGAAAATGGATGGATGGATAAAAACAATAAAATGAATAATGAAAAACAACACTAGTGACAAGTGTAACACATGGACTGCATATAAATTAGCTGCAAGGAAAGATCTGAGAGCAAGGGGGCAGCACAGCATTTAGAGTTGGCATGGCCAAGGGGTAGAAGCTCTCATGTGCAACAGAAAAACCTTGTAATTTCCATTTTTTTTCAGTGTTATTTTTTGGAGTTACTAGGTCTTTCCTGATGTTATAAGGTATTAGAGATGGCCAAATATGTCTTCATTCCGGTCATAGCACGATCGAAGAAACTCATATATACACAGGATTTTACATACTGCAAGACAAAAACTTAGCAACTCCACTGACCAAATGAGAAAAGACCGCCAACCAATGAAAACATTGGATTATGATCACATGATTTAAATGCTGCGACTGCGTGATTGAAATGGCAGGTGTTGTTGATTTGTGAAAAAAAAACAAACAATATTGTGTACATGATGCTTGGGAAAAATGAGATCTAGAGATTGTTAATTATAGGGGCGACATCATTTTCTCAATTTGCCAAAAACTTGAAAGATGTGACATACTCGGTTTATCCATAGTTGGTGAGAGCTGTTGTAGTACCTGTCAGAACACGACTGGATGTCACAGTACCCTCCCCAAGATGAAAGTGGGACAAAGAGACTGTGGGAGGGGTGGTAGTGGTCCATCACAATGATGTAGGCCTTACACATACAATGCTTTATAAAGAGGTCTTTAATGGAAGGCAGAGAGGTCCCAGTGACCTTGTCTGCTATGTGCACAATTCATTGTGGGACCTTCGCCAGGCAAATACAGTTGAGCACTTTAAAACACTGCTGAAAATGCATTACTTTAACATGGCTTTCTCATAACTTCACTTTAACTTAATCCTGATACTCTGTATGTTCAATTCATCATAATAACTATTTATGGTGGCTCCAAAATCCGTACTGACCCCTACTTTCTTCTGTTTCTTTTTCCAGTTTCTTTGTGGTGGCGACCTGCGCCACCACCACCTACTCAAAGCATCATGATGCTCCAACATTGATGGACTGAAAGCCAGAAGTCTTGTGACCATCATCATCAAGTCCTTCCATGAAAACCCTTAATCCAAAGAGGACTGTTTCATTTATGTTAGATAGAATGCCCAGAGGGGACTGGGAGGTCTCTTTGTCTGGAATCCCTACAGATTTTATTTTTTTTCTCCAGCCTCTGGAGTTTTTTTTTTTTTTTGTTTTTCTGTCCACCCTGGCCATCGGACCTTACTTATTCTATGTTAATTAATGTTGACTTATGTTTATTTTTTATTGTGTCTTCTATTTTTCTATTCTTCATTTTGTAAAGCACTTTGAGCTACATTTTTTGTATGAAAATGTGCTATATAAATAAATGTTGTTGTTGTTATGGTCAGAGACACTGCTGTTCCCAAACCAAACGGTGAGAGTGCCAGTCAGAACGCTCTCAATGCTGTCCTCCTGCAGAATGTGGTGAGAATCAGCCACCAAAAACAATGGGGAAAAACTGCTGCACCTTATCAGCTATGGAGGTGGAGTTAATTGACGAAATAAGGTCAGAGGTCACTTCATTTAAGCAAATAACAAAAAATAAGTAAATGTATTCATCATTTTTCCTATCTTGTTACTCATTTGACTGATGTTGATGGTGGGAGATCCAAAAGCAAGTGAATTTATTTTTTAATGGAAACCCACCTTTTATTTAACTGATTTATTATAAAACTTATACTGTATATAGAAATTATTACTACATTGAAAAGTGAAAAGAATAGCTGAAAAGAACCTAAATAGGATAACCTTATTTTAGATTATGTTCTTGATGTAGAAGTAAAAATGTACTTTGTTGAGGAAAAGTGCAGAATAAATATAGATTTGCAGCGTCAGTGCTATAGATTCATCAGTGAGGTCATGGCCTCATATCCATCAAGTCGCAAACCTAAATCTTTCTACTCTGTGACTGTGAGAAAATTACTATAATAAATGGGGGGGGCACACTGATTAACAGGAAGACGTAGCCCTGGATTAATACCCTGAATCAAAAAGCTACTGGGCCTTCTAAACAAAACCACATCACACTCCATGATCCTTATAAATGAAGGCTCTGTCATTGGGGAGTCGGCTTTCTTCCCCAAAATTCTAAAGATTCAGTCAAGTGATAAACCGGACATGACATGAGAATGGATAGATAGATAGATAGATAGATAGATAGATAGATAGATAGATAGATAGATAGATAGAAAGGCACTATATAATAGATAGATAGATAGATATGAAAGGCACTATATAATAGATAGATAGATAGATAGATAGATAGATAGATAGATAGATAGATAGATATGAAAGGCACTATATAATAGATAGATAGATAGATAGATAGATAGATAGATAGATAGATAGATAGATAGATAGATATGAAAGGCACTATATAATAGATAGATAGTGTCACAGATGTCCGGGGACACTGCCCAGTCGGGACGCCTGTATAGTCCCCGACTTGGACAATGTTACTCCTCGACCACGAGAGGGCAGCCGCCCGGGGCTATTTGGGGGCCACAGGAACAGAGCTGGGACGCTCTATTTGAGAGGACATGGCCACCGCCAGGGGGCGCCCGGACAGTTAGAGAAGCCTGGATGGCAGCACTTCCGCCACACCAGGAAGTGCTGCTGGAAGTAATTCCGCGGACACCCGGAGTGCTTCCAGGTGCTTTCCTGACACTTCTGCCACACCAGGAAGTGACGTCAAGGGGAGCACCTGGCCTCCCTCCAGTAGATGAGCCAGTATTGGGAGGAAGGAGATGAAGCTTGTGAGGAGGAGGAAGGAGGTCAAGAAAGAGAGAAAGAAGGAAGAAGAAGAAAAGAAAGGAGAGGGTTGGTAATTGAAGGCATTGTGGTGCTTAAGAAAAAAAAATAAAGAAGTGTGTTTTGGACATTCTGGTGTCGGTCTGTCTGTGTCTGGGGGTACGCTTTCCACAATAGATAGATAGATAGATAGATAGATAGATTTATAACATTGTCACACATTAACCCATATTTCACAGTAGTATCCTATTCGGAGGTCCTTGTCAGTTCCTGCTACCACTAATTGGTTAGTAAGTGAAGTTGCCTTTGAATTTTTAACAAGAGGAAGCATCAGAGACACGGAGCTCATGGCAGCACTCATCTCAGGCTTTACCACTGAAGACATATGGCACTCGTGCAGCACATTGGTCGTGACAAGTGAAGTCCATTGATTTGTTGAGGATTACCCACCAATCTACTAAAAACGAGTCCCATCTCTAAACGCAGAGGATTTCATCGTTGCTGATTAATGATTGCTTAACATACAACAGCAAATAAGGTTGCAAGTTCCACACAAGAAAAGACAATAATGTAGTCATCTGTGACCTCCAACGTTACAGCTGAAAAATGTTCACATATTTTATATGTGAATGAAATGACTAGTATAAACTTTGACTCCCTCACTCATAAATAAGCCTTAATTAACTGCAGTTTTCATTTTCAGGCTAACATTTTTTGAAGGTATAAAACATTCATGCAATATTACTGAAGCCGAAAAAGGGAAAACCTTTTCTGTCAGCACTTTTAAATGGTTTTGGACAGCATTCAATAGCAAAACAATTCATGTGGGCAATGTAGCATGAGAGGTAAAAGTAACCTCCCCAAAGCCATAGAGCTGCTAATGACTCCTTTCAATAGCACACGCTGTTAAGTAAAGCAGATTCATAGAGGTGAAGGCAAGACATAAAGTGAAAATTCATAAGCAATAAATTTAAGGGAATGTGACGAACACTTCATGTATTAAACGTCAATTTAGACCGCACTATGTCATAAAGGAAAATTATATAACCTAGTTGGAGCCTGAAAAAAAATTTAATGTCTGAATGTTTGCATTGTTTAAAGATGACCTTTTAAACTTTTATTATTTATTAGAGTTTTATATCTGGAAATTTAGTAGTCTTGGAATGTTCACAGTCACCTAGAAATCATCCATCTATCAGTCCAAGTTTCTAATGGAATGAAGAGAGGTCTGTTTTAGGGTCTTAGCCTAAGTGAAGTGAAACATCCCACACACATACCAAGCCATCGGAGACTTGATTAGGTTGAGCCAAATGTAAAAGCACCTTATAAATAGATAGATAGATAGATAGATAGATAGATAGATAGATAGATAGATAGATAGATAGATATGAAAGGCAATATATGATAGATAGATAGATAGATAGATAGATAGATAGATAGATAGATAGATAGTCGGGACCCATGCCCGGCCGGGACACCTTTTTACACTGGGACGCACACTACCTTCCTGGGTTACAATGGGGCCACAGGTGTGGGACGTCAGGGCTCAGCCCTATTGGGCTCCATGGCCACCAACGGGATGAGCTGCACAGCTTAACAAGCCCGTGTGAAGCACTTCGAGGTGGGCTATAAGAAGAGCCTGCAGCCACTACTCAAGGCACCAGAGTTGGGAGGAGGAGAAGGAGGAGGAGGACGACGATGATGACCATGAGAACGGCGATGACAACGCTCCCTGGGAGGAGGAAAGGAGAAAGAAGAGAGTGATTTTTTTTGGGTGTTTTCATTTGGTGTGTTTTTGGGGACTGTGTAGGGCCTGTGGAACATGGGGAAGATGTGCCCCACGACTGAAGACAAAAGAGATCTTTTACTTTAATTTTCACGTGCTTCCGGTGTCAGTCTGTGTTGGGTCTGCGCCAACCAAGCACTTCTGCTACACTGGCGTAGTCGGCAGGATTCTTGTCCATCCTTGGGGCAGGGTCCTGCACCTCTTTTTTGTTGTGTGGTGACCTGGCATCACACCGCGAGGCATGCACACTGCACAGGAGCACGGAAGCACGCACACCACAACACCACAGAAGTGTGCACCCGCAGCAGGAAGGCCATGACACCCCAGGGGCTCCATAACCCCGCTGGAGCCGGTATGAGGAGAAAGAAAGCTGGGCGGACTCCAAGGTCGGTGGCCAGACGCCCACCCACCGTCAAAGTAGAAGCCAGGGTCAGCGTGCCCCGTACAGAGGCCAGCCGGATGGTAGAAAGTCTGGCAGACGGGATCCGAGACAGGCCCAGGGAGAATTGGCCTTGAGGCTGTTATGTAGCGTTACCGTGTGCCTACCGTGTAGAGGCCGATGGCCCATATCTGTGTCAGTGGTCTGGGGGTGCTGATCCATGGCGCGATGGCAGGGTGAGCTCGACTGCGAACGAGGTAGGTCTGGCCCCCCCTGTTTCCGAAGGTCAACAAACGGAGGACGAGCGTGTGGATGATCTTCCCGATGCGGCTTTCCCTGTTGAGGAGAGCGTGGTGGAGGAGCGATGCCACCTCTCCATGGCAGGTAATTGGCTGGAGGATGTGTGTCGTACTCCCACAGGTAAAAGAGGACAGATGGGAGTGACAAATCTCCGCCCCAGACCCGAAGAACACCTGAGGGCGGCTGTGGGAGGAGTAGAGAAGAAAGAAGAGAGTGATTTTCTGGGTGTTTTTGTTTGGTGTGTTTTTGGGGACTGTGTAGGGCCTGTGGGACACAGGGAAGATGTGCCCCACGGCTGAAGATAAAATAAATCTTTTATTTTCATTTTCACATGCCTCCGGTGTCAGTCTGTGTTGGGTCGGCACCTATCAAGCGCTTCTGTCACAATAGATAGATATAAAAGGCACAACAGGTAGTCCCCAGGTTATGGACATCCGACCTACGACATACGAATGGGGCCGCAGCTGTGACGCATGTGCCTCAGTAACTGCCGCTCCGTCATCTTCGGTCTGGGGACGCTGCAAGCGGTGGCTGGACGGAGGCTGGAGGGGGGCGATTTCGCTGCTCGTGCACTGTAGTGTCCCTCGGCCGGCTCCTGGCGGCAAGTGGATTCACTGCCTGCCCACTACACACGGCTGCCCCATTCGTTCTAGGTGGGTGGCTGGTAATGCTGCAAGCGGTGACCCAGTTGTGGCTGAACAGAGGCCACTGAGGGTGAACGGGGCGGCAGGGGGTAGCATTGCAGTGTGCCTTGGATGGCTGCGTGTTGAATGGGGGCGGTGGTGTTGCAGACGCAGCAGGCAGCTTGCTGTAGTGGAGGTGACTGTGAGGTGGGCTGGTGATGAACCGCCCGTCGCTGCCCCCACTTATTCTCAATAGCAAGCCTGCTTGTACTGTTACACACATAGCAGGAAGTTGTCTCTTGTCAGTACAGGGTGGCTCCGATTTAATTATGCAGATCCAGATCATCTGGATGACTTTGATTTATGCAGGGACAATTCCAGTTCGGCGCGAAGATGATTCTTCATGTCTTCAGTTCGCACAATTCTCGATGGCCCAGGATTTTTCAGGTGATTTTCTATGTAATAAACTGAATAAGTTATAGCGTAATGAAAATTACATAATTAGATCTGGACCACCCTATACATCAGACGTGCTGAGAACGGGTGCCTTTGTGCTGTGATAGCTGTACAGTGCTGTGCAGAAGAGCTCATCTTAAACTTTTGTCTTCACCCTTCAAGAATGTCTCTGAAACACAAATCTGATGCAAGTGCTGGTGATACAGTAAAGAAGAGAAAAACCATCACCATTGAAAATAAAGTAGAAATAATAAAAAGGTCAGAGAGAGGTGAAACTCCATCATTCATTGGCAGAGCACTTGGTTACAGTCGTTCAACAATAGCATTTATTAAAATAACGTACTTGTTCTGACTTACATACAAATTCAACTTAAATACAAACCTACAGTCCCTATCTCGTACGTAACCCGGGGACTGCCTGTATATAATAGACAGATAGACAGATAGATATGAAAGGGACTGCCTGTATATAATAGACAGATAGACAGATAGATATGAAAGGCACTATATAATAGATAGATAGATAGATAGATAGATAGATAGATAGATAGATAGATAGATAGATAGATAGATAGATAGATAGATTGCAAAATTTATAAAGCAGTAAGTTAAAACAGAACACTGCAATGAAAAAATGCATCCTCTTTAATAAAACCCCTGTGTGTGTCCAGGTGTCCGTGTGTGTGTGTCTTCTGGTGAAGTGCGCATGTGCGGGCCACGCCACGCATTGCACCATGCCCCGCCCATGTGCATGGCTCTGTGGACGCACACACACTGGAACCCGGGCACACATTAAAATGGCCCAGCCGCTGCCGCGCAAGATAAGCAAATAAAGCGTACACACTGGAAGCTGGGCACACAGTGAATGGCCTTGCCGCGGCCGCGCATGATAAGAAATAAAGGACACCATTGCTGGGGAGAGTGCTGATTGGGTAGTCGCAAACGTGCATACAAAATCCGTTGTTGGGGAGACGGCACACATACAGTAATCAGCTGCACGCCAGCACAGATTAAAATACTTGCAGGGGAACTAAACAGTACTTGCTAGGGAGTTGCCACGGGCACGATTATCAGCTACATGACACACATTACATCAGTTGCTGGGGACACTCTGCTGATTGCCCACTGTTGTGACAGAAAATTAAAGTCGTATTACGGACATCAAAGCCAGTATTACCGTCAGAGAAAATTACAGGAATTTTACGGAAATACAAACCATTATTACTGCGAGAGAAAATTAATGACACACAATACAGTGATGCATATTACAGCCACGTACAAGCCAGTATTACTGTAAGAGAAAATATCACGGACGTATCTACTAATAACATGCCACCCAAAAAAAAAAAAGACACGTCAAGTTGGACAAAAGACACAGACAATCAAATCGTATATAAGCAACATCTCCTGGAAGAACGTTTAGCTCAACAAGTAAACATCAACAAAAGAAAGGCTGAAAGACAAAGAAAAATACGAGCAAATAGATCGATTGAAGAAAAAGAAAATGAGCGTCAGAAAAACTCTAAAAGAGAAAGACGCAGAAGAGCAAACCTTGGAAAAAGTTGGCATTTACTTGCCAGAACCAGTATTCAGCCACGGTCAGTTATATATTGCATTATCAAGACTTAGAAGTTTTCCAGATGTTGTTGTCAAGGTTGTAGATGGTCCTGAACAAAGTAAACTTTTGCCAAACTCAGACAGAATATTTACAAGAAATCTCTATAATGAAATTGTATAGAAAAATCTCATGAGGTAAAAAAATAGAAAATTTTACCTAAATATCTTCTTCAGATATTGTGTCTTACAGATTGTTACAAAGTTTTACACTAAGGCAATATTAATTATACTTACTGTATTGTCATATACATTTCTATTTTATTTTTATTATTATTTTACTTTAGGCTTCTTGCAAAAATATTTTTGACAAAAAAAAAAATTAAGACAAGAAACAGAATGAGGTCAAGGTCCCATGCCATTTAATATAGATTGTTCCTACTAATGTTCATGCACTACTGTTCTAGCGCCCGTTATTGTAACGGGCTTAATGTCTAGTATAAATATAAACTGCAAAAAAGATCTCAGTATCCATCAGAGAGCAAAAGATCAACATCACTCCAGTGGCTGGGTGACTTATTATATGGTATAATGTTTATCGGCAGAATTCTCTGTGGCAGAATGTTTCAATCAGTCTTTGTTGAAAGTGCTCTTCTCTTTAGCCTCAATAGCATGCAGAGACTGAGTGTCATTATCAGTGATGATGAGCAGTTTATTAGAAGTTCTTTTATCAGCTCATGCATTGACAGTCCATAATGATTCCCAGGACAGAGCCAGCCTTCCTCATCAGTTTAGTGAGTTGACTGACCACACTCATAGTAATTTTGTTGCCAGAGCACACTGCCACATTGAAGATTACATGCTATAAGATTCTGGTAGAACATCGATAAGACAGAAGTGCATACTCCAAAGACCTATTCTTGTATGGAGCCTTAGTGTAGGTCAATTGTTTACATGTACCCTTAGATACAGTAGATAGATAGATAGATAGATAGATAGATAGATAGATAGATAGATAGATAGATAGATAGATAGATAGATAGATAGATAGATAGATAGATAGATAGATAGATAGATAGATCTATCGCCGCTCAATGTACCATCATGGCACTGGTGATGTCCGGCTGATGGCGCAGAGCACCTATGTCAAGAAAATCTTTATCATTCATCTCCTTGTTTCTCATATTTACCAATAATAAACAACATATTTCAATATCTGGAAAAGCAGATAAATACATGATATAAACAAATGAATTTTATACTGATGCTCTTTCTTTATAGAAAGTCTCTCTCCACAAGATTATAAAGCATCGATTACTTCTAAAATGTGCACGATTGATGCTATTTTCTTAATCACATAGTTCAGATGAAATATAAACTCCGATTAGTGCATTCGAATGATTTTCATTTCAAGCAGTTCTGTGGAAAAAGAGTGCTTTGCTTTAAAGAGGACATTCTAATCTTTCAGATTCCGTTATGTTGCAGCCTTGTGCCTTTTATTTTCTCTCATCAAGCAGCGTTCAATACCCCAGAATGACAAAGTGAAAGCAAGATTGTAATCATTTTTGCAAATTTGTTAAAAATAAAACACTGAAATATCACACTGACCCAAGTACTCGGACCCTTTGCTCAGTTCTTATTTGATTCATGTCTGGCTGCAGCTCCATCCTGTAGTCTTCTTGGGTTTGACACAACAAACTTCACACTCCTCAATATGTGGAATTCCCGCCATTCTTACCTGCAGATCCTCTCAAATTCTGTCAGGTTGGAGGGAGACCACCATTTGACATCTACTTTCAGATCTATCCAGAGATGTTCAATTGGGTTCAAGTGTTGTTTCTGGCTTTGCCAATCAAGAACACTCACCGATTTCTCCCTAAGCTTCTCCTGTGTCATCTTTGATTTGTTGCTTACAGTCAGCTCATTGTCCTGTAGGAAGCTGATCCTGAAGTCCATTCTGAGGTCCAGAGCTCTCTGCATCAGGTTGTCATAAATGATTTCTTTGTTGTTTGGTCTGGTCAGCTTTCTCATCCCTGACTGGTCTGCTAGGGAAAATCAACTCTACAGCATGATGCTGCTCTCCTAGTGCTTCACCATTACAATGGTATCGTGCAGGTGTTTCCTCCACACATGATGTTTAGAATTTAGGTCTAACACTTCAGTCTTGGCTTCATCAGACCAGAGTATCTTATTTCTCATACTCTGAGAGTCCTTTAGCTGCCTTTTTGAAAACTCCAAGCAGGTTTTCATGTGTCATTTGACCACCTGCCATAAAGCCCAGATTAGTGGGGTGATACAGTAGTGGATGTCCTTCTGGATGTTTCTCCCATCTCCACACATGTTTTCTGGAGCTTGGCCTGAGCTACCATCAGGTTCTTGGTCACCTCACTTGGTCACCTCACTGCTAGTTCTGGGAAAGTCTTGGCTGAGCCAAACTTCTCCCATGTAAGAATTATGGAGCATAGAAAAACAGATGAAGAACAAGCCCATCCATATGCCATTTCTAGAATTTGAGAAGCCATTTGATTGCATGCCACACAACCGGATAAGGCATGCCCTACGCTGACATGGAATCCCTGAAGTTGACATGTGTTGGATCCATCTTCTCTACTGCAACATCTCCACCATTTTCTGTTGTCCAGTTGGAATCTCACCACCTGTGACCATCAATGCAGAAGTGCATGAAGACTGGACACTTTTCCCACTTCTGTTCAATTTCTGCATTAATGCAGTGACAGCCATCATTTAGTTGCCTCTCCTTTATGCTGATGATGTCTTCAATGCAAATGAAGTACAGCGGGGAAAATAAGTGTTGAACCCATCATCTCAGTGAATGTATTTCTAATGGGGCTATTGGCATGACTTTAACACCAGATGTTGGTAACAACCTACATAATCCACACATACAAAGAAATTAAAATAAATAAGTCCTGTCCAATAATTACAGTACAATCAGAAGTCTGTAAAATCCAAGACAAATAATAAAGGGCAGACCCAGAGGAGACAGAGAGTGACCAATCACCATTATCACCATCTAATTTGTTACTAACCCTCACCTATTCTGTTTCTCTTCTCAGTACTCAAAGGTGGCACTTGGTGGCACTTGGTGCCACTGCCCACCTGTCCAGTTGTTTTGCCTACCTAAGGTAAAGTCTGATGCAGGATTGCAGGTATCGTTGGGTAGAGGGGTCCTTTCATCGGATTGGATCACCCAGCGCTGACTGAGCTGTGGAATGGCCAATAGGGGGAGGCAGCTTGATGGCCGAGGTCTCCAGGACTCTGAACAAACCCTATTACGTGATATCATCTACTGTAGAATTCTGCTCTGTACTTGTCATATTTCTATTGTACCATTATATTGTATTGAGGATTACTTGTGTTCTGATCTGTGTATTGTATTGTATTGACCCCCTTCTTTTTAACACCCACTGCATGTCCAACCTACCTGGAAAGGGGTCTCTCTTTGAACTGCCTTTCCCAAGTTTTTTTCTTCCATTTTTTCCCTACTAGAGTTTTGTTTGTGAGTTTTTCCTTGTCTTTTTAGAGAGTCAAGGCTGGGGGGGCTGTCAAAAGGCCCATTGCAACATCTCACTCCTTGCATGATTTTGGGCTATACAAAAATAAATTGTATTGTATTGTATTGTATCGTATTACCACCATTGAATCACCATTACCACTATGCTGGTAAACTATCTGGTTTCTTCAAGTTTTCTTTACCATCTGTGCTTCAATGAATGGAGAGCCCATAGTCATTTTGCTTTGTCTTATCCACAATTTTCCCAATGATGCATGGCGATAAATGACAATTAAAGAATGAGGAATGATAAGAAAGCAGAGTTCTGTCTTTATTAAATTATGGTACAAAAAAGAAATGACATTCAAAATGAAAATCTGCATCTAATTAAGGAGCTACTACTTAAAGTACATGCCGGTCTGGTCTCTAAGGTCCCTGGGGCCTGATACAGCTGACTGATTCCTTAGCATGGCTGACATCCGAGGTCAGGCTGTTAACCTGCCTCCTCCACTTGGGAATAAGTAAACGGCAGTATCTTATCTGAGGAACCATTCAGCTTTGAAATTTTACAGCTGTATATGTCATAATGGACGGACAGACATCTCGTCTGAGATGAGAAACAGTACCTTACTCAGCTGGGACACCATAATGGGTGGACTGCATAAGTGGAGGTTCAACCCAGGCCCGGATGATACTAGGTTCCTATTCTAGTCGGAGTGGTCATATTATAGATGGACTGGGGCAGACTGGTCCTCAGGGACGGTTTATCTCTCAAGTCAAAAGAAGGCAGTTCTGCTCAGGTATGGTCCCAGTTTGGACTCCCTCAGGGTTCCATGGGACATGTAGTTTGGAAGGGCAACCCTGTCAAGGGTCCCTGTGTGCCACCAGGGGGCACTGCTGGAAAAAAGGTCTCCCTACTTTAGTGAGCTTCTGCCTCACCCGGACCTTGATGCTATATCGAGACATCAGAAGTAGTCCTGGGTCCAGCATTAAAGGAGCCAGAGTCGGGAAGAAGAAGACAACACTCAGCATGAGACCTGACGTTTGTCAGTCTCATCTTGGCACCGCAGATGACTTTTGCATTAATGGGACTAGGGGGCTTTGCCCTTTGCTTTCTTCACTTGCCAACCCCCCTGCCTGCGCTACTGCCTGCTGTTCACGTAAGGGAACGTGAATGTACAATTTGAACAGATTTTAATTTCCATGTACAGTGCTACATTTGCATCCACATGACGCATAACTGCCTGTGATTGCATTTTGTTTCTTTCTGTCTATTACATAAAACGATTTTATCGAATGCTTGGCTCTGAGATTTTTTAATTGTCTTTGCAAAACCTATACTAACGGGAAACTTTAAACGTTTTAATATGAAAGGCATATCAAGATCTCCTTTGGTGTCTAATGGTATCCCCAGAAGATGTACTACATTACCTTTCTTGGATACATCCTTCTTTCTACAGTAATTCGTGCGGAGGAAGACTGGACAGTGTTAATGGTTGAAGATATTCTTCGGGATATTGTAAGTTGATGTTTTCATCTTCTGCACGATCACCACCAACTGTTTCAGCATAGTCTATTGATACACATTTAACCAATTTGTCATGTTACCGATCGTCATGTTCCGTTTTAATACATTTGACATCATCGTTTCTCAGTGCTAGGATTTCCCGTGTACTCATTTCTTCTGTTGATATTCCTTCAGGATGAAATTCTTCAGTAAGATTTGGACATAATACGTCTTCTTAAATTGGGAACTTAAAGTGAGGAAATTTATAAGAGCTGAGAGCACAGGAAGTGTGTCTGACAAAAGCATTCACAAGACTGAGAGGTGAGAGGACCGTGTGCGTGGTTGAAAATGGTTGCTAGGATGGCGTGACTTTTAAAAATATCATGGCAATATTCTCATCTCGCGGGACTTGGAAAAAACCTTTTCGAAAAAGTCACGTCTCATCTCCTAAAAAGTCTCGTCGCTTCAAAACATTATTTTATGTAAAAGAGAGATGTCACTCTTCATGGTTAACAAAAACAGCTTCATTCTTGCTAGGTGCCCTTATTCCAGTATGACTGCCATCAATTGTTCTGATTACGTTAGAAGAACCAGACAATGTTGCAAATTACATTTTTATGTTGGCAAAAATACGCTGGTTATTTTATATATGTGCACCCACACCATACGAAAGCTGGATGTAGTGCCTCACCAGGTGATTAATGGCTTTCAGCACAGCAGGCACAATAGAGTGACGCTTTGTTGAGATATTCCTGACTAGTCGGCCAGCTTTTATAAAGTGATAAAATCCAAATGAAATAGATATTTCAGTTTTTCTTTTTTAATAAATTTGTAAAGCTTTCAGAAAACACATTTTCACTTTGTCATTATGGGCTACTGAGTGTAGACCGATGGGCAAAAATGCCCACTTTTTTCATGAAAAATGAAATCTACAGCACAAGCATACTGTAGAAACTGAGCAGGTCCAAGTTCTTTCTGAATCCACTTTATATTTGGGCCACACAAAACCCACCAGTGTTTGCTGACCTACTTTACCATATCGGGGGGTCCTCTTGTTTACCCCCTGTATAACAGATTATTACATACACTCTTGTTCTATGCCCTAATAGCTTAACTGTTTCATGCCCCTCTGTAGTCTTGGCACTGTCTGGCTCTGACAGACTCCTGTCACTCTCTTTATAGTAAAAAGCAAACCAGACCTCAACTGTGCATCTTTATGCTCAGGTTGACCCTGCTTCAGTTCCAGAATTATGTCCTGCTAGTACATGTAAAACATTGATAAAGTGATCCTTCTTAGTCATGCAGGCTATTAATAGTGACTGGTGAAAAGACTCTCTGGGGAAGTGATGACAGAAAATCTATGAAACATTGGAGGACCTTGATCCAGCAAAGCGTGTATCCAGCCTTCCTTTGAAAGATATATGGAGCACATATTGCTGTGCCATTTAGATACAGTCCTTCTATTATGGCCCTTTGGCACTTGAATAAACCTTAACATACTGTACAATATTTTCTTGCATTTGATTCATAACATCACTTGAATAAAAGCACAAAGATTGACCATTTTATTATCAGCAGAAAACGTTTTGGTACTTGTCTGATGCTTAAGAATGCAACAGGACTTTGGGTAGCAGTGTTAACTCACACCTAACGATGCCAGGTCTGATTCCTTGCATTATGTGAATGGAGTTTATATGTTTTGTTGGTTCTCTGGTTAGCTCCTGTAATGTACTTGTAAGGCTAATCTGTGCCCTTACACAGATGGCCAAGTGGGTTTCTGCCCTGTACCCGGTTCTGTCTGAACAGTCTACTATCCACATTAATAAAATATTAAGTGCCTGTACATCTGTCTGGTTGCTATTTCTCTATCATTCCAACAGATGGCGCATCACAGTCATTAACACTGCTTTTACGAATCTAATACCAAATAGAATATAACAGAGACATATGCATTGCATTTGTTATTTCAACAGATGGTGCATCACAAACATTGACATTGATTTTACGAATCCCATACCAAATGACATATACATTAATAATTGCACTATCAACAGACATCACATCACAGACATTAACACTGCTTTAATGAATCCCAAATCAAATGCCATATGACAGAGACAAATTGTCATTCCAACAGATGGAGTATCACAGGCATTAAAACTGCTTTTACAAATCCCATACCAAATGGCATATAACAGAGACATTTGCATTATTTTTGTCATTCCAATGGATTGCACACCACAAACATTAACACTGCTTTTATGAATCCTAAACAAAATGGCATATAACCAAAGACAAATTCAATTGTAATAGATGGTGCATCACATGCATTAACATTGATTTTATGAATCCTATACCAAAAGGCATATAACAGAGACATATGCATTGCATTTGTTATTCCAACAGATGGTGCATCACAACCATTGACACTGCTTTTATGAAGCCCATACCGAATGGCATATAATAGAGACAAATGCAATACCAATAGATGGTGCATCACAAACATTAATACTGTTTTTACAAATGCCACACCAAATGGCAGAAAACAGAGACAAATGTAATTCTAATAGATAGTGCGTCACAGACATTAACACTGCTTTTATGGATCCCATCCCAAATGGCATATAAAAGAGACATATGCATTACATTTGCCATTCCAATGGATGATGCATCACAAACATTAACACACTGCTTTTGCTAATCCCATACCAAATGGCATATAAAAGAGACATATGCATTATTTTTGTCATTCCCACTAATGGCACATCACAATCATTAACACTACCTTTACGAATCCCATATCAAATGGCATATAACAGAGGCACGTACATTATATGGTGCACTGCAAACTTTAACTCTGAGATGATTATTTAGAATTCAACTTGCTTCGGATGGGTAGAACAGCTAGTTCTCTATAATTCTGCAATAAAAATAGTGAACAGATTCAGAAATGGTTTTTCAGTGATATTAATACTTGGGCGTTTTTGGGGATAATAAATGTAAAATAAGGCTTGAAATACTGGAGACCCCGTTTAAACCTAAATATATAAATGTGGCTCTAGAACTTTCATGGTAGACCCACCTATCACTCTTTGATCGAATGCTAATGTATAGACTTATGCAGACTACAACCAGTAATTAAGTTCCAATTCAAGCACTGTATATAATTATAACCCGTTAAAAAATATTTAATGTGAGATGTTTAAGAGTGTTTTTGTCTTAACTGGATTTCCAGGAAGTCTCAAAAGTCAGCTTATCACATTTAATTTTTTCTACATTTTTTAGAAAGTTTTCCTGCCTTTGTTTTCTTCTTAAGTATGATATGTTTAGCAGTTGCTTTACATTCAACTGTGATTCTGAATTTTAGACACCTTCATAATCTTTTTCCCTATATATACACTCAATGAGAAAATAATTAGGAACATCTGTACAGCTGCTTATCCATGCAGTCGTCTAATTAGCCAATCACGTGGCAGCAGTGTCGTGCACAAAACCATGCAGATACAGGTCAGGAGCTCCCAGAATGGGAACACATTATAATGATTGTTGGTGCCAGATGGATTTCTCTAACTGCTGATCTCTGGGGAATTGCAAACACAGCAGTCTCCAGAGTTTACTCAGGATGGTACAAAAAACATAAAATGTGCAGTGGGTGGCGGTTCTGCTGATTGAAATGCCTTGTTGATGATAGAGGCCAGAGGAGAACGGCCAGACTGGCTCAAGCTCACAGAAAGGCTACGCTAACTCAGTGGAGAGCTGAAAAGCATCCCATAATGCGCAACACATTGAACCGAGGTGGATGGGCTACAACAGCAGAAAACCACGTCGGGTTCCACTTGTGTCAGCTAAGAACAGAAAGTTGAGTCTGCAGTGGGCACAGGCTCACCAAAACTGGACAGATGAAGACACTGAAGACAGATTGTGTAATAGGGTAGAAAAGATGACGCCAGTATGTGTGGCATGTTGTCTACTGCTCTCTATTTTGCTTATGTTTGTGTTGTTATTTTTGTGTGTCATGCAAAATATCAACTCACTATTGGCGTATGATCGCCAAACACTTCTGGAGCTTCATTTGTCTTACAGTTCTTATTTGGAATACCCGCTTTCCCCTACCATACTCCAGGTCCACCTCGGTGGAGGAAGCGTCACAGACGCCGAGGTAAACGCGCCGGGCGGTTTGTGCAACTAAAAGCTTGTTTGGCTCAGTCTCCCAAAATCTTTCTGGCTCAACATAGATCGGCTCCTCGCCTTTTTGCATCGTGGGGCTACCGGGACCCTTATGGACTCCTGGCTGGTACCTGTTTTTGGCTTGGATCAAGCGATTTCCCAATGCCCACTTCAACCGTGCTGGCGAGGAGCGACTCTCCAGGATTTGTGGCCTCTGGCACGCGCTCCCTTCCCTATTGTGGCTTCGGACCCGGCTCCCATCAGGATGGGCCTAGTGAATGCCAGATTTGTAATGAACAAAACTTTTTTCTTAAAGGATTTCTTCGCCTCTCATGGAATGGATTTCCTCTGTATGACTCCAAAAACATAACCTGGTCTGACGAATCTTGATTTCTGCTGATGCACATAGCGGGTTGGGTCAGAATTTGGTGTCAACAGCATGAGCATGTCTTGTGTCAACTCTCCAGGCTGGTGGTGGTGGTGGTGGTGTAACGGTATGAGGAAAGTTCTCTTGGCACACTGTGGGCCCATTAATACCAATCCAATGCCACGGCCTATCTGAGTGTTGTTGTTGACCAAATGCACCCTTTCATGGCCAACATTTTACCTATCTTCTAATGGCTACTTCCAGCATGTTAAGACACCATGTCAGAAAGCAACAAGCGTCTCAAACTGGCTTTCATGATCATGTCAATGAGTCCAGTGTTCTTCAGTGGTCTTCTCACACAGCAGGTCTGATTCCTTTAAAACATATTTGGGATGTGATAGAAGAGGAGATCCTTGGCATGAATGTGCAGCTGACTAATCTGCAGAAATTGAGTGATGCAATCGTGTCAACATAGACCCAAATCTCAAAGGAATGTTTGCACCATCTTGTGGCATCAATGCTGCTAAGAACTGAAGCTGTTATGCGAGCAAAAGGAGGCCCAATCCAGTATGAGTGAGAGTGAATATAAGCCATGACTGAGCTTTGAGATCTTGACTTTTATTTTTCTTGTTGTCATATACTTGGTGATGAAGAAAGGCCTGGTGTGGGATCTGACAGCCCAGCAGCAAGACTGTGACTACTCAATGACATTTCTCCTTTTTGAACCTACTTAGATAGATAATCCAAGAGGAGACAGACTGCCTGGCAAGACCTAAAGAGATGAAGCTTAATACCAGAAGTGCAATGAAGACAACTGTGTGGTTAGAATGGAGCTGAGTGACATGAAAGATTTCAGATACAATTACAATAAAATTTCTTCTTATATAATACGCTACCGTGGCTGTCCATTTGAACATCAGAACACTCTAGACGAGAACAGGCCATTCAGCCCAACAAAGCTGCCACCAGTCCTGTCCACTTATTTCTTCCAAAAAAAACATCAAGTCGAGTTTGGAAAGTCCTTAAAGTCTTACTGTCTACCACACTACTTGGTTGCTTATTCCAAGTGTCTATCGTTCTTTGTGTAAAGAAAAACTTCCTAATGTTTGTGCGAAATTTACCCTTAACAAGTTTCCAACTGTGTCTCCATGTTCTTGATGAACTCATTTTAAAATAACAGTCTCGATCCACTAGACTAATTCTCTTCATAATTTTAAACACTCCAATCAGGTCACCTCTTAATTTTCTTTTGCTTAAACTGTAAAGGCTCAGCTCTTTTAATCTTTCCTCATAACTCATCCCCTGTAGTTCCTGAATCAGCCTAGTCGCTCTTCTCTGGACCTTCTCTAGTGCTGTTATGTCCTTTTTGTAGTCTGGAGACACAAACTGCACACTGGACTCTAGATGAGGCCTCACCAGTGTGTTATAAAGCTTGAGCAGAACCTCCTGTGACTTGTACTGCACACATCAAGGCGCTATATAACCTGACATTCTGTTCTTCTTAATTCTATTCTTAATGGCTTCTGAACACTGTCTGGAAGTCGATAGCGTAGAGTCTACCATGACTCCTAAATCCTTCTCATAAGGTGTATTCTCGATTTTCCGACCGCCCATTGTGTATTCAAACCTTACATTTTTACTTCCTATGTGTAATACTTTACATTTACTGACATTAAATTTCATCTGCCACAAATCTGCCCAAGCCTGTATGCTATCCAAGTCTGTAATGATATAATGGATTCCAAATTATCTGCTAATCCACCTATCTTGGTATCATCTGCAAACTTAACCAGCTTGTTACTTATATTCCTATCTAAATCATTTATATTTGTTAAAAATAGCAGCGGCCCCACACTGCCCCCTGCTGGTCACCACTCTTAACATCGGTCAGTTCTGATGAGGTTCCTCTCACCATCACCTTCTGCTTCCTGTGTCTGAGCCAATTCTGCACCCATCTAAAAACATCACCCTGACCTGCCACTTCTTTTAGTTTAATGCCCAACCTGTCATGTGGCACCTTATCAAATGCTTTCTGAAAGTCCAGATAAATAATATCATAAGCTCCACTTTGATCGAATCCTTTTGATAGATAGATAGATAGATAGATAGATAGATAGATAGATAGATAGATAGATAGATAGATAGATAGATAGATAGATAGATATAGATAGATAGATAGATAGATAGATAGATAGATAGATAGATAGATAGATAGATAGATACTTTATTAATCCCAAGGGGAAATTCACAAATTTGTTGCCTCCTCATAGAATTCCAACATGTTAGTAAAACACGACCTCCCTCTTCTGACCCCACACTGACTGTTCCTAATAACTCCTGTCCTTGCCATGTGTTGCTCAATCTTATCCTTAATAATTCCTTCCATTAATTTTCCTGTGATGCATGTTAAGCTTACTGGCCAATAGTTGCTGCCCTGTCACCCTTTTTATATAATGGATGATATTTGCCATTTTCCAGTCCTTCAGAATCTCTCCAGTATGCAGTGACTTCGCAAAAATTTGTGTCAATGGTTTATATCTGTACTCACTAGCCTCCTTAAGAACTCGAGGATAAATATTATCTGGTCCTGGTGATTTGTTTGATTTCAGCTTATTTAATCTGAGCAGCACTTCTCCCTCTACAATTTCCAAATTCCTCAGTACCTCCTTAGTAGTCCCTGTTACCACTCGGAGGTTGTCCACTTGCTCACTTGTAAACACCTCAGAAAAATATAAAGTTTAGGACATCCGCAAGTTCACTGTCTGTATCGTTTAACTCCCCTTTACTATTCCTGATGCAGGATTCTGTCCAGGATTTTAAATCCCCTGTAGATTGCAAACCGTTTGAACTATTGACCTGAAATTTGGTACATGTATACTATGTGATGCAGTGGCATAGCTAGGGGTGGGTGGTCTGAGACCCGTACAGCACATTTTTGGGGGCAGCATTATTGGCCAGAAAGCTTAGTACAATTGTTGTTCAGGGTTTGGAAAAATATCACTCATGAGCAAAAAAAGTCAAATTCAAATCCACAGATGCTTCCAAAATAATTTTCAGATTGTCCTTCTGTGATGGCATCAGACACAGCAGTTGAAATTTATGAGGCAATAACAAAAATAAACATCCATCCATCATCCAACCTGCCATATCCTAACTACAGGGTCACAGGGGTCTGCTGGAGCCAATCCCAGCGCACAAGGCAGGAAACAAACCCCAGGCAGGGCACACACACGGGCCAATTTAGAATCGCCAATGCACGTCTTTCGACTGTGGGAGGAAACCCACGCAGACACGCGGAGAACATGCAAACTCCATGCAGGAGGACCCGGAAGCGAATCCGGGTCTCCTAACTGCGAGGCAGCAGCGCTACCACTGCGCCACCGTGCCGCCCCTTTGTGATATCATCTACTATTAAATTCTGCTCTGTACTTGTATAATTTTTATTTGTATGCTGTATTGAGGATTTGTTCTGTTCTGTGTATTGTATTGTATTGTATTGATCCCCTTCTTTTTGACTCCTACTGCACGCCCAAACCTACCTGGAAAGAGGTTTCTTTTTGTTTTTTTTTGTACCGTGTTCTGTTCGGCTGTGAAGCAATCCTAAAGTATTACACATAGGAAGTAAAAATATTAGGTTTGAATACACAATGGGCGGTCGAAAAATCGAGAGTACACCTTATGAGAAGGATTTAGGAGTCATAGTGGACTCCAAGCTATCAACTTCCAAACAGTGTTCAGAAGCCATTAAGAAGGCTAACAGAATGTTAGATTATATAGCACGATCTGTGGAGTACAAGTCCAAGGAGGTTATGCTCAACCTTTATAATGCACTGGTGAGGCCTCATCTTGAGTACTGTGTGCAGTTTTGGTCTCCAGGCTACAAAAAGGACATAGCAGCACTAGAAAAGGTCCAGAGAAGAGCGACTAGGCTGATTCCAGGTCTACAGGGGTTGAATTATGAGGAAAGATTAAAAGAGCTGGGCCTTTACAGTTTAAGCAAAAGAAGATTAAGAGGTGACATGATTGAAGTGTTTAAAATTATGAAGGGAATTAGTACAGTGGATCGAGACTTGTATTTTAAAATGAGCTCATCAAGAACACGGGGACACAGTTGGAAACTTGTTAAGGGTAAATTTCGCACAAACATTAGGAAGTTTTTCTTTACACAAAGAACGATAGACACTTGGAATAAGTTACCAAGTAGTGTGGTAGACAGTAAGACGTTAGGGACTTTCAAAACTCGACTTGATGTTTTCTTGGAGGAAGCAAGTGGATAGGACTGGCGAGCTTTGTTGGGCTGAATGGCCTGTTCTCGTCTAGATTGTTCTAATTCTAATTCTAATTCAATCAGAATTGATGTCTGAATGCTGGCGACTAGCTTTACAGTTTTCTCTCAGGTGGAGCGTTACAGCTTCTGCTGACGCCACGCCTGATACCAAAACTTTATTAAAAATATTTTCAGATGTTTTAAGATTCGAACCGGACTCGGAGACAAAAGTGAAAGAAAAGAAGAGAGAAAAGGAAGAGATGGAGGTAAAGGGGAAGGGGGTTTTCGTATAGATTAAACAATAAATGAACCAGAATCCGCTTCTAGACCTGCAGAAAGAGAGGGGGAAAAACCACAAGACAAAAACATTGCTGCATCAGCTACATGAAGATATATAAAAGTAAAAATGTTTGCCGACAATCATACAGTAATTATTACTAAGGCATTTAGGGCCAACCTCAACCTTAGGTCATGTGCTGAAGATGTCCAAGTCATACTTATGAGATCACCATGTGAGCACCTGTGTGCGTACGCACGCTTGTATGTGTAAGGTTTCTCTATAGGAGCGTCCAATAGTGAGTGTGAAGGGCCACAGACCTGCCCCCAAAAACGTGCGGAAGATGGAGGGAGTTCCAAGCCCAGAGATCCCCGGAGCGAGGAGACCCCAGGGAAGCCGTCACCAGAGAAGCCCCAACCCCCCTCGAGAGGCGCAGAGGATCACCCCGGGGGGCCACAACCAGCAGCCAGCAGAGTCCCGGGAGATATCAACGGCAAGCCCACAGGCCCGGCCTCAGCCGCTCACCCCCGAGTCGGCCGGGCCCGAACCCAGCAGCCTGGGACCCACGGGCGACCCAACAGAGCCCAGGGAACCAGATTTCACCAGGCAGCCACCGGGATCGACCAGACAGATGCTTAAGGCAGGGGGAGGGTAGGCGAAGATATTGCCAGATGTCCCAGGAGAGGGGAGGAGTCCAAAACCCCACCTGACATATACAGTCACACACAAACACAGTCACACACTCCCTCCCTCATGCTCTCACATACACATACAACCCAAGACTTACAAGGATGTACGCCAGACACCCATTCACACTCCCCATACACACCCTACTAACTCTGGTCCCAGTGCTGCCGTACCTGAGGTACAACCATTCCCGGACGCCACCCCGTTCCGCAGGGTAATAATGAGCAGGCACCCCCGTCCAACGCAGAGCAAAGCAACCCACCACTCCAGACCACAGGCAGACGGCCAGCTCCCACTCCTAGCCTCCAGCCCCGGGCAGCTAACTGAGAACAGAGGTGTAATAAGACCTCTAGTCTCCCTCCGCCTGCTCTAATGTAATGATGTGTGTTGATAAGGTGCATTTTGTGGTTGGGGGGGCGCGGGCAGTGCCGGCACCATGTGGCCTACACCGGCTGATGCCAACACACAGCCCCACTTCCCCCCAAAGAGGTTTCTTTTTGAACTGCCTTTCTCAAGGTTTCTTCCATTTTGTCCCTACAAGGGTTTTTGGGAAAATTTTCCTTGCCTTCTTAGACAGTCAAGGCTGGGGGTCTGTCAAGAGGCAGGGCCTGTTAAAGCCCATTGCGGCAATGCTTATGTGATTTTGGGCTATGCAAAAAAAGAAGTTGTATTGTATTGCATTGGGGTGGCACGGTGGTGCAGTGGTAGCACTAATAATTTATTTTATTTTTGCTAACTTAGAGCTGCTGTAATAAAGTGATTAAAAAAGTTAATACAAATTACATTTAGAGAGCCTATTTGATTGTCACCAGCGTGTGATCTGATAGTGACGTGGTCCTGGACACCACTGCCCCTAGGATCTAGTTGCAAATTATATTACTAACAGTTATGCCAGACAGGAGGCGCTCACCTTCAGGGCACTGCACAGGGGCCTTTAGTAAGTTAGCTACGCCACCGTACAGCACGTTAGTTCCTATGACACAAAAGATTGTAATTTGTAAAAATTGCTGACATCTCAACAATTCCTTGTGATGGCCATAATCCATTTTTTTTCCTTTAGGAGTTCTGTTCCCTTCTTTCCTGTGCGTTTGTATCCACCCTATTAATTAGTTACAATGCAGATGTATTGATCAGACCACGCAGTCCACAATGTAAATCCTAGCCAGGCACTTTATGACACTTTAGCATCATATTTCAACCCCCTCTGCTTTCTTGCATATTACAAGATCAATTTTTAACAACTTGCAAAACCTTTTACAGCATTGCACCTTATTTAATTTTGATATTTTTCATCTAATTCAAGTTTAGTGGTAAAGCAGCTATAATGCATGAGGGTCAGAGGGGCGTCAGAGGGACGCAAGAGGGCACTGTCGCCTTCGGTGTTTGTCTCTTTTCCACAAACAACACAGAGAAACTACCCGAAGATGGAAACTGACTCCGCCCCTTCTGGTCCAGCGACTACAAAGCTGAGTCGTCTCATTATGGGACCGTGTGACTGCTCTACAGACCCTTGAATTGGCATATTCCACTCAGGGTATCCCACCTTGTTTTGTTTTGTATTGTTTGCATCACTGTGCTCCTGTTCATTTTGGTGGACTGTTTAGTTATTAAAAGGGGCGGCCCGGTTGGCATCCCAATGTCTTTTTGGTAGATATATGTGTCCCCTCGGTCAGCGACACTGCTTTTTTTAATAAAATTAAACATTCCCTTGATTAATCCTTGTAATTCTTTCTATAATCATATTTAATTCTTTCAGGGCGGATGTGTCGACTTTTGTCAAAAGAAGGGATTGACGGTGGTAATCATCCATAAACGGTGACAAAAACCCAAGGCTATGTTTTAGTTGGACTCTCTTTGTGTAGCGGCTTTAGAATGGCTGCTGGTGATTTGGAAGAAGACAGACACAGCAATACCGAATTCTGCCGTTTATTCTACAAAAGCGCCATCCAGCTTTTTCTACAAGACAAGCAGTAAAGGGCACAGTCAGCACATGCAACGTCAGGCGCCTCGGTCTCCTGCAAAAGCGCATCCAGCTTTTTCTACAAGACAAGCAGTAAAGGGCACAGTCAGCACATGCAACGCCAGGCTCTCGGTCTCCTGTAGCAAGCCAAACAATATACCATTGAGGTTGAATCTCCGCCAAACCAAACACTTTTAAAACCCATTTCTGCCGACCAAAAGGTACAACAGAACCTTAAAGCACATCGACAACCACATGGCGTGATGGTTCCATTCAGTTTCATACAGAAAACACTTATTTAAAACTTGTCAACTTATACAAGAGACGGAGAGCGTTGAGAAGCGCCTTACCTGCAAAAGCGTCATCCAGCTTTTGCCAGGAGTCTGCTGTACGCTACATGCGCGTCCCGTGGGTGTTGCATCAATTAAAGTGACCCCCCCGCTACAACAGACAAATAGGAACTATATACAACAGATACAATGATTACATTCAAAAATAAATAAAATTTACAATATATATAAAACAAAAGAAGTTCAGTATATATAAAAAAAGTTTTGAGAATGTTCACAATAAAACAAACTAACTCAGCCACATACTCCCCCCTGAACTTCTCAAAACACTGAGGGTCAGGCAATGGCAGAGTTCTAAATAACAGTAACATAACATGTCATTATTTTCTCACAGTACATCACAGTACTCTTACGTGCGACAAAACCCGTCTCCCAACCAAAAGGGAAAGTGTCAAAAGGAAGCTGGCCAGACTTCCAATGTTCACTTGCATAAGAAAGTGCCTTATACACAATCTCATCTTAATGAATAAATGACTGTTACTCCAACATTGAACTTACTTAACAGAAGTATACATATTATACACATTGCTAATTAACTTAGAACTATTCCAATAGGATAACTGACGATTGTTCACAAAAATAAAGTTTTGGCTAACCCACTAACACCACCACTAGCTTGTTTGTTTCTCTGCGTCATGTTCTGAATCAATCTGTTAACTGGTTTTACTATCCTTCCTACTCTTGTTCTGATGTGCCCTACTGTGCTACTTGGTGCTCTATCGTGTCTCAAAGTGGTTTCTGACATCGATCTTCTAGCTACTTGGTCCTCAGGATGACTGTGGTTCGGTTCTGGCACTTCTGCACCATGCAAACTATCCGTTTCACTGTTGTTGGCCCTGTTTGTCTCAACCCCAACACTATGACTATCGGCACATGGTCCAGCATGACTATCACTACTGTCTGCTTGGGAGTTGTCAGCCTCTGGCACAGCATTCTCAGGATACTTCAGGAGATTCAGATGATGCACATTCTCTTTCTGGAGGAACTAAAGTCTCTGCTACCCAACTGGTAGTACGCTCTATTGGGTCAAACTCTGATCCAGTCACAGAGGCAGTTCTATCCACATCACACTGGTCCCAACTTGGTTCAGAGCCACTATCAAAGGAAGGCTCCACTTCCTGTTCGAATACCACTGGCAAGAAGCTAGCTTGCAGATCAAATTCCTATGAACAATCTTCTCCTGTCCATTGATGGTGTTTTTGATGTGGTATGTATGGCACTTTGAATCTTTAGAGACCACAGTGTACAGTGTAGAGTCCCATCTGTCAGCCAACTTCCTGCGACCACGTTCACCTCTGTTTGCCAAGAGAACTCGATCTCCTTCCTCAATGTCTGCACCTTTTGTCTTCATGTTGTACAAGTCTGCCTGGCGGCGCTGGCTGGATTCAGTGTTGACTTGGGCCAAGATGAAAGCTTCCTTGAGGTCATCCCTCATTCGCCTGACATAGCTATCATAGTCAATGATATCACTGTTCCTCTCCACATTGTGGAACATAACATCTACCGGCAGTCTAGGGACCCGCCCATACATGAGGTAGAAGGGAGCATACCCAGTTGACTCATGAGCTGTACAGTTATATGCGAAAGTCAATGTCTGCAGCATTTGCCATTTAATCTTATCCCTGGGCGTAAGGCTCTGATCATGTTCCCTAAGGTTCTATTGAATCTCTCAGTGTGGCCATTCCCCATTGGGTGATAAGGTGTTGTTCTTGACTTTTCACACCTGCAATTTGTAACAGCTCCTGGATCAGTTGGCTCTCGAAACTCGCCCCTTGGTCTGAATGGATCCTCTGGGGGAATCCATAGACACAAAAATATCTATCCCAGAGCTGGCGCGCAACTTGTTTTGCTGACTGGTCTGAGCAGCAGAAAGCATGGGCCATCTTGGTGAAGTGGTCTGTCACCACCAATACATTCACACTCCTTCCTCTGGAGTCCTCGGCAGACCAAAAGTCCAGACAAACCAGCTCAAGGGGGTATGTAGTCTTGATACTTTCGAGTGGGGCTCTTCCCTCTGGCTCCAGGGTCTTGCTGACTACACAGCGTTTGCAGCATTTGACATAGTCTCGGACATCGTGCTCCATGGTACTCCAGAAAAATCTCTGCCTTGCCAGGAACAGTGTCCTACTCTGACCCTGATGACCGGCATCATTGTGGACACCACGAAGAACATGTGTGACTAAGGAGGAAGGTGTCATATACTGGTGGCGCTTCTTCCCAGTCACTGAGTCTTTACATACTCTGTACAGGATACCATCAAGCATTTTCAGTTTCTCCCATTGTTTCAGAGTCTTAAGAACCTTCAGCGATAGTACAGCCCTTTCTCTCCTTGACGGCCTCCCTCGGGTGACAAATGGGATGACCTGGGACAATATAGCATCTCTCCTTTGCTCATCCTGGAGCTCTTGGAGTGAGAAGACGGGCAAAGCATCTTGGCCAGGTGGGATTAGCTGTTCCAGGTCTTGAGCCAACCAAGTGACCACCCTTTGGTTGGCTCCTTGGTCCCATTCCATATGACCTGAAAGGACCGCAGACACTTCACCGCTTGTCATAGAGCAATGTCTAAGGCTCTCAGGTGGGAATGAGCACTTGATACTCTGGTTGTTAGCACTGACTCTAAATGCCTCCTGGACCATGCCCTCTCTAACCTGCTCCGACTCCTCTAACAGTGCTTTGTACGGCTCTTTAATGAGCCTCTGGCAAACACGATTTTGGACAAAGGGCTGCCTGCTTAGGGCGTCTGCAACAATGTTCTTACTACCAGAGATGTACTTGATGTCGAAGTTGTATGGGGACAGTTTTGCTACCCATCGCTGCTCGCATGCATCGAGTTTGGGCTTTGTGAGGATGTAGGTTAGCGGATTGTTGTCTGTCCAGACGGTGAAGTTGTGTCCCTTTAGCCAATGGCTAAATTTATCACAAACAGACCATTTCAGTGCCAAAACTCTAGACGGTACGCTGGATAGTTGCTCTGAGCACGGGTGAGAGCCTTACTGGCAAAGGCAATGGGGCGTGCTTTACTTTCACCCTCTTGGACCTGAGATAGCACAGCCCCTAATCCATCCTGCGAGGCATCAGTGGACAAGATGAATGGTCGACTAAAATCAGGGTGTGCGAGGACAACAGAGTCCAAGAGAGTAGATTTTAACTGTTCAAATGAGTCACGCTGCTCCTGCCTCCAGTCACTTGGGTGTAGTTTCCTGAACGAAGCAGCACCTCGTGCATTCCCTTTCCTCCCCTTAGGTGCAGCAGTCAGGGCGAACAAGGGCTTGGCTATACTGGAACAATCTTGGATGAACTGCTGATAGTACATGACCATGCCCAAGAATGACCTGATCTTCTTCTGTGATGGCGTTAAGCCATCCTCCATCATAAGGTCAGCCTCTGTCATAGCAGCGATAGCTTTGACCTTGTCAGGGTCAGTTGAGACACCACTTTCATCCACGATATGCCCCAAGAACCTCACAGTTCTTCTGAGTAGCTGGCATTTTTTTGGGGCCAGTTTCAGTCCATGAGCATGGAGCCTGCTGAAGACCATCTCCAGCCTCTTGAGGGCTTCAGCTTCATTGGGTGCATACACTAGTACATCATCCAAGTAACAGAGCATCGTCAGGAAGTTCTGGTCACCAAAATACCCATCATGAGGCGCATGAAGCTTGCAGGGCTATTACAGAGGCCCTGGGAGCCTGTTAAATTCATACAGCCCCATAGGTGTGGTGAAAGCTGTAAGTTTTTTGTGTTCCTCTGCCATTGCGATGTTATAAAAGCCAGAGGTAAGGTCCATGGCACTAAAGATGGCGCTCCCTCCTAGAGCTGCAAGACAGTCAGACTGGTGTGGCAAGGGATGTGCGTCCTTGATTGTGCGCGTGTTCAGCCAGCGATAATCCACACATATCCTGAGATCACCATTCTTCTTCCAAACAAGCACTAGTGGGGAGGCCCACTCACTGTTAGACTTGCGGATGATCTCAAGCTCTTCCATCTCTGTGAGCACTTGACGGAGCTTATGATATTGCCCTGGTGGGACACGCCGATATGGAAGTCTGAAGGGTCGATCATCAGACAGATGGATGTGGTGAACAAAGTCTTTAGCCATCCCACAGTCAAGCTTACTCTTTGAGAACACATCCTCATACTTTTGCACTAGCTGCAGCAACTGAGATTTCCAGTGGTGGGACACCTCACAGGAGTCAATATCCAGATCTTCCAACCCCAACTTATGTAGGCTATCGTGAAAACTGGGACAAGGAGGGTCACCTTGCTTGTTGGCCACTTCATCACACAGCGTCTGACTCTGCAGCTCAAGCTCCTCTGCTGGTGTCTGTCCAGTGGTCACATCCAAATCTTCAACAGCAATGCAGGGTGACACATTTGCAACCTTGGTGTTGCGCTTTAAGATGATTGGTTTGTCAGAGGTGTTCAAAATTCTTATTGGGACCCACTTATCACCACTCATGGAGCACACCGACCTGCAGACAATGATGCTTTTCTTGTGAGTTTGTGCCTTAGATGGTTCAATCAAAATGGCACTGCCCTCAGAAAGAGGTGAGGCTGCAGGTAATTTGGCCCAAACCAGGTGTTCTTGTTTAGGGAGAAGAGTCACTGCCTGCGCCAACCTGGCGGTTCCAATAGCCTCTGGGATTGTCTCACCTCTCCACCTGCTAATGCCAGACAGCATATTAAGAAACTGCACTATTTCAGGTGCTTTAGCGGACTCAGGTTTGCTTACAACATGCCAGAACTGAGGAGACTGCTTGAACCACTTTAGAAGGTGCTTTATAACATTTGTGCCCAGGATAAGCTGGTCTTTTGCCCAGGGACAACCAGGGCAGGCACACTGAATGCACATCCATACACCTCCATCATTAAGTTGTAAATGCACTTGGGCCTAACCTCAACTCCACCACAGCCAATGAGCACAACATCAGTCTGGATATTGTCAATCTCCAGTGCCAATCCAGCATTCTTTAGCACCTGCTCAGCTTCCTCATTAATGGTGCAAGCCATAGAGCCGGTGTCGAGCAACGCTTGTAATGAGACTTTATCACCCACCTGTGCACTGGTATAAAACAGACTGTCAGCTTTATCAAGTCTAATCATGTTCTGAAACAGTACAGTACTCCCAGGTGGGGCAGATTTCAGGCACTTTGTATACACAAACTGCACATCTTCATCAAGGTTGAGGGCTTCAACATTTTTACTCACACTGTCCCCTCCTGAGTGTGAGCAACTTAGTTTCCCTGATCAGATGAGCTAACGTTTTGTGCAATAATGGCTTTGGGGCAGTCTCTCCGCTGATGCCCTATTTCTAGACAGGTTAGACATCTCCTCTCCCGCATACAATGTGTTCGTGTTGAGTGAGAGGCGTCCCGCAGACTTGGCATGGAGGGAAACGTGCTGGGGTTGAAGCCTGTGGTCTAGCTGTAGCATGAACAGGCTGACTGGTGCGCTCCAACACTCTCTCCAGCATACTTAACACACGCTCCAGAGCATTTGGCTCTGAAATGACTGCCTCACTTGACTTGGTTGGATTAGGCGGGCTGCACCTGGCTGTGTTCACATGAGCACATGCAACTTCGGGTTCTGGCACACTGCTACTTGTTACGTGAGTGGCCACTTGTATAGCATGTGACTTGATCATGTCTGCACCTGATCTTTTAGCTCGGCATTCTCGCTGATGCTCATCTATAGCCTCTTGTACCTCTGTAATTGACCACTTGCTTGTAGGCTTACACTTGAAAACACATGCGAGACTACGGTCAGGACAGTTTCGGATAAACATCATGGCTATTTCTGCATCCATATTCTCTAATTTACTACCCTGACGTCCCAAGTGCCTATTAGCCACTTCAGCAGCTGTGTTCAACCTGACCCAGTAATCTATTGGCGTTTCTGTTGCTATTGGTTGGGTGGCATAGAAATCGCCAGTGGTAGACATGAAGCAGGGCTCTCACTAAAATAACGTCTCAATATAGAATAGATTGTCTCAGGGTTAACAGTAACACCAGGTGAGGGGTTGCTTTTCAGTCCCACTTTGACTATACTTTTTGCCTTACCAAGGAGGTGGTTCAGGACCTCATCTCCCTGTTCATGACTTGGAAGGACTTTTTTATGCAGGTACACCTCCATCAGCTCAATCCACTCCTGAATGGAGTATCTGTCTGCACCATCGCCACGATACATCGGGGGCTCTTTAATATCTGGCCTCACTACTAAGCTCACTTTGGACAAGTTTAGGGTTGTGTCAGGTGGTTCAACCCTAGCTGACTCAGCTGGTGGAGGCTGACTTGGAGTGAATGGGTGCTGACTAGCCAGCAAACAGCTGGCTATGGATTCACCTATCTGGCTCCCCAACTCACCAATTAACACACGTAATTGTTGTACAGTGTTGTCATTTGTAACGGGAGTCGAGAATTGAGGTTCAGGGGCAGGTATGTCATTTACACTTTCTGATTCAAATGGTTCATTTAAATCATAGGTTAGCACTGAGGTCCTACCAGCTGCTCCATCTATATTAAACAAACCCTCCCCTGCCTAGAAGTTGTGTAGAAATATTAAAGGTATGTTGACCTCTGCCTGCCATATCTCACACAGGAACAAAACAGTTACAATAACAGTGAGCAAGAACTATAAAGCAGTTTACATTAAATATTTCAACTTATGTCACTAACTCTTAACATGAACTTATATTAACCACAGTTGCGCTTATGCAAAACACCAAAAACCATCTCAGCAGCTACAAAAGATCCACACTTCCACCAACTTGATATCCCACGATGTCACGAGCACACAGCTTGACCTCGGCGATCGGCAGTAGCTGATCAGTGGATCCGGGTCACGGCACCAGTTTTATGTAGCGGCTTTAGAATGGTTGCTGGTGATTTGGAAGAAGACAGACACAGCAATACCCGAATTCTGCCGTTTATTCTACAAAAGCGTCATCCAGCTTTTTTCTACAAGACAAGCAGTAAAGGGCACAGTCAGCACATGCAACGTCAGGCGCTCTCGGTCTCCTGCAGCAAGCCAAACAATATACCATTGAGGTTGAATCTCCGCCAAACCAAACACTTTTAAAACCCATTTCTGCCGACCAAAAGGTACAACAGAACCTTAAAGCACATCGACAACCACATGGCGTGATGGTTCCATTCAGTTTCATACAGAAAACACTTATTTAAAACTTGTCAACTTATACAAGAGACGGAGAGCGTTGAGAAGCGCCTTACCTGCAAAAGCGTCATCCAGCTTTTGCCAGGAGTCTGCTGTACGCTACATGCGCGTCCCGTGGGTGTTGCATCAATTAAAGTGACCCCCCCGCTACAACAGACAAATAGGAACTATATACAACAGATACAATGATTACATTCAAAAATAAATAAAATTTACAATATATATAAAACAAAAGAAGTTCAGTATATATAAAAAAAAGTTTTGAGAATGTTCACAATAAAACAAACTAACTCAGCCACATTTGCAAGAAGGAAAGTGAACTTCATTGCTTTTGACTGAGATTCCCTGCGAGGAGCAAACACCAACAAAAATGGCATCGACATCAGGCGAGAGACCCTTATAAAGGACTCTTGGGGGGGGCACGGTGGCACAGTGGTAGTGCTGCTGCCTCGAGAGTTAGAGACCCGGGTTTGCTTCCCGGGTCCTCCCTGTGTGGAGTTTGTATGTTCTCCCCGTGTCTGAATGGGTTTCCTCCCACAGTCCAAAGACATGCAGGTTAGGTGCACTGGCGATCCTAAATTGTCCTGGGTGTGTTTGTGTGCCCTGCAGTGGGTTTGTTTCCTGCCTTGTGCCCTGTATTTGCTGGGATTGGCTCCAGCAGACCGCTGTGATCCTGTAGTTAGGATACAGCGGTTGGAAAATGGATGGATGTTATAGTCTTAACTGAAAGTGAGACAGCTTTGACCTAAATTTCCAATTTTGCCAGGAGTTATTGCCTATTGTTACATTGGCACTTATCATTATAAGGATTATAATGATTATAATAATTATAAGGATTTCTTACCCCCACTTGAGGCTGAACCACACTTCACAAAGTCCCAGTCCTCTGACATACCTAGAGACAATGACTGCTTCAAGTCTGCGATTCATAGACATCACCAGATGCTGAAGGTCTTCTCTGGTGATGCCCTGAGGAGCATCTAATACAATACAATACAATTAATTTTTTTATAGCCCAAAATCACACAAGAAGTGCTGCAACGGGCTTTAACAGGCCCTGCCTGCCCCGACTCACTAAGAAGACAAGGAAAAACAGAATTCATATGCAGCCACCTCCAGCTCCTGCTTGTTTCGAGGGGCTTGTCCCCTTAAGTTATCTCTTCGTCATATGAAAGGCCTGCTCAGTTGGATTTCAATCAGGTGACTGGCTTGGCCATTCAAGAATTTTCCATTTTTTAGCTTTGATAAACTCCTGTGTTGCCTCAGCTATATGTTTGGATCGTTATCTTGTGTAGGATGAATTGAAACTGGAACTTCAGCAGATCAGATGTCTCTCTACACCTCAGAATTCATTATGCCGTCAGCAGTTCCATCATCAAAGAAGAGAAGTGTGCCAGGACCTGTGGCAGCCATACATGTCCAAGCCATAACACCACCAGCACCACCATGTTTAACAGATGAGGTGGTCTGTTTTGGCTCTTGGGCAGTTCCTTTTCATCTCCACACTTTGCTCTCACCATTTCTCTGATGAGGTACATCTTTGTCTCATTTGTCCACAAGACTTTTTCCCAGAATTCTGCAGGCTCTTTATATCCTTTTTCACAAACTGTAATCTGGCCAGCTTGTTTTTGTGTCTCACAGGTGGTTTGCACTCTGCAGTGTGGCCTCTGTGTTTCTGTTCATGACATCTTCTGCTGATAGTCGTCTCTGACACACACACATCAGCCCCCTGAAGACTGTTTCTGATCTGTCAGACAGGCATTGTGGGGCTTTTTCTTTACCACAGTTGAAGATTCTTCTGTCATCAGCAGTGGAGGTCTTCCATGGCCCACCAGTCCCCTTGTGATTACTGAGCTCACCAGTGTGCTCTTTCTTCTTCATGATATTCCAGATAGTTGATTTTGGTCATCCTAAGGTTTGATTCATGTCTCCAATGGCTTTACTCTTATTTTTCAGCCTAATAATGGCTTTTATGACTTTCATTAGCACAGCTCCCGTTCTTTTGTTGAACAATGGAGACTACAGACTCTAAGGGGTAGAAAGAAGCCAAGGTCTCTTATGAAACTCACCTGAGGAATCAAAAAACTCTTGTGACACCAATTGTCTCAGACATTATGGTGCTCTGAAATGGGGGCCCGCGTAGAAAAAGCGGTACTACCAAATTATATGCAAATCCCCTTAAATGAAAGTCTGCAATGTGCACTTTACTCATGTCTGAATTGTTGGATTTGTAATTTTAAACTGTAAATGAAGGGGGAATCAAGGAGAACATGTGTCATTGTCCCAAAGGCTATGGATAGCATTTTTAGGCTCTTCTTGACACCGTTCTATTCTATCCTATCAGCAGTGGAGGTCTTCCTTGGCTTACCAGTCCCTTTCCTTGAGAAATATAAACTTTTAGATCCCTTCCAGTCAGGCTTTCAAAAGCATTCGTCCACAGAAACAGCTTTTTTAAATTATCCAATGATTTGCTAATGGCTGAAGATACAGGCAGATGTTCTTTGTAAGTACTGCTTGATCTTAGTTCGGCCTTTGACATGGTGGATCATAAGACCCCCTTAGCTAGGTTAAATCACTGGTTCTGCCTTGGCTTGGTTCACCTCATATTTATCTTTGAGGAGTTCCTCCATCTCCGTGGACTTCTGTTTCTGCTTCATTGACTTGAGGTGCACCAAGGTTCTTATTTTCACTGTATATACTTCCTTTACCTGAAACAAGCACTACTTTTAGAGGTATCTCCTACCATTTGTTTTGTTGTCAGTATTCAGCTTTATTCTTTGAAGCCGAAACAACTCCACAAGTTGTCTTCTTTGGTCGACTCTCTGAAGAAGGTCAATAATTGGCTACTAGTCAACTACTTCAAGTCAAATGCTCAGAAAACGGAGCTTTAAATCATTGCCCCTCCTGATCAGTTACTCAAAATCTTTCTACAATTACCACCTCTTCTCTTACACCCCTAAATACAACCCCAATTCCAAAAAAAGTTGGGACGCTGTATAAAATATAAATAAAAACAGAATGCAATGATTTGCAAATCTCACAAACCCATATTTTCTTCGTAATACAACACAAAAAACATATCAAATGTTGAAAGTGGGAAAATGTACCATTTTACAAAAAGAATAAGGTGATTCTGAATGTGATGGCAGCAATACGTGTCAAAAAAGTTGGGATGGGGGCAATAAAAGGCTGGAAAAGTGAGTGGTACTAAAAAAGAAACAGCAGGATGAACATTTTGCAACTAATGTGTTTCATTGGCAGCAGGTCAGTAACACGATTGGGTATAAAAAGAGCATCTTAGAGAGGCAGAGTCTGTAAGAATTAAAGATGGGCAGAGGGTCACCAATCCGCAAAATACTACATCTACAAATTTTGGAACAATTTCAGAATACTGTTCCTCAATGTAAAATATCTTATCATCTGCAGTACATAATATCATAAAAAGGTTCAGAGAACTGGAGAAATCTCCGTGCACAAGTCCGAAAATCAATATTGGATGCCTGTAATCTTTGGGCCCTCAGGAGGCACTCCATGAAAAACAGGCCTGATTCTGTCATGGAATTCGCTGCATGGGCTCAGGAACACTTCCGGAAATCACTGTCTGTGAACACAGCTTGCCGTGCTATCCACAAACGTAGGTTCTATCATGCAAAGAAGAAGCCATATGTGAACATGATCATGAAACACTGCCATCTTCTCTGGGCCAAAACGTATTTGAAATGAACTGAGGCAAAGTGGGAAACTGTTCTGTTGTCAGACGAACTGAAATTTGAAATTCTTCTTGGAAAACATGGACACCGCGTCCTTTGGACCAAAGAGGAGGGGGTCCATCCGGCTTGTTATCAGCACTCATTTCAAACACCTGCCTCTCTGATGGTGTGTGGGGTGTATTAGTGCCCATGGAATTGGCAGCTGGCATATCTGGAAAGGCACCATCAATGCTGAAAGGTCTAAACAGAGCAACATCTCCTCCCATCCAGATGATGACTTTTTCAGGAAAGGCCTTACATATTTCAGCAAGACAATGATAAAGCGCATACTTCATCTATTACAACAGCATGGCTTTGTAGTAGAAGAGTCCTGGTGCTGAACTGACCTGCTTACAGTCTGAACTTTCACCTACTCAAAACATGAAATGACAAAATACGACAAAGATGACCCAGGACTGTTGAGCAGCTAGAATCCTGAATCAGACAATAATGAGACAACACTCCTCTCCCAGAAGTCCAGCAACCAGTCTCCTCAATTTTCAGATGTTTAATTTTTTTGTTGTTAAAAGAAGAGGGGATGCTACACAGTGGTAAACACGGCCCTGCCACAACTTTTTTGAGATGTGTTGCTGCTATCAAATTCAAAATGACCTTATCTTTTTCTTAAAATGGTGCATTTGTTAAATGTTAAATGTTTAAACATTTGCTATTGTCACAAAAACGACAAGAAGACATCAAAAAAGGTTTGTGGCAGCCACCCATATAATATGCCCTGACTGCAAATGGGTAAATAGTCAGAGTCCAAAACAGAATTGATGCTGGTTGCCAAAGATGGCGGCTTTATTTGCAGAGACCGGAAGTGACATCATCAAAGGGCCCGGAACCGGAAACTGGCGTCATCAAAGGCACACAAACCTCCCACACACACACACACACACACCCTGAAACCAGTTGTGACATCAGCAAAGCGCCCGGAAACAGAAAGTGACATCATCAGAGGTGCCAGAATCGGAAGTGACATCATCGAAAGGGCAGGACCATGGAAGATTTCCTGTGGATGGTCTCTGCAAGGGATTGAGAAAGAATGTCAGTGCACCTCGCCGCCCCCTGGTCTAGCGTGGAATTATTATTATTCAGGCCCTTTAGCTGTCTCCCAATCGCATGTGTGTGACAATATGTTTTCGGTGTTCTGTTGTGAATAAAATATGGGATTATGAGATTTGCAAGTTATTGCATTCTGTTTTTATGTACATTTTACTCAGCGTCCCAATCTTTTTCGGAATTGGGGTTGTAATTTAGGTGTCATACTTGAACAATCTCTAAATTTTGATGCATGTGTCAGGTGTCTCAGTCTCACTGTTGCTTTTCTCATTTAAGAATCTTATCCAAGTTGAGAACTTTTGTTACCAGAGCTGAGATGGAAGTGATTATCCATGTTTCCATCTGATCACTTCTGGATTATTGAAATTCCCTCTTTACCAGTTTAAGCAAAGGTTGTATGTCTCATCTTCAGTCCGTTCAAAACGGGCTAGGCCTTTAACGCGTTCACCCATTGGACACCTCCTCCCTTCCCACCTCCCCAATTTAACAGTCTCTACAATGGATCCCAATGGAATTTAGGATCCAGTTCGAAATTCTGCTACTTACTTCCAAGAGCTCTGCTTGGTCAGGCAGCCCAATATATCACCAACTTCCTTGAGGCCGTGCTCTGAGATCTGCTCAGTTAGATAGCGTTACAGTTCTTCGTGCCAGATTAAAGACACGAGGGGGGTTATGCATTTCAAGCCATTGTTTCAGGATTATGAACGTTGAGATCAGCAGAATCTATTGATTAGTTTAACTTAAGACGCATCTGTTCAAGTCAGGCATTTGGGTAGCGCTGTCATCTGTGGGTATTTGTTTATACAGTGCATCCAGAAAGTATTCACAGCGCATCACTTTTTCCACATTTTGTTATGTTACAACCTTATTCCAAAATGGATTAAATTCATTTTTTTCCTCAGAATTCTACACACAACACCCCATAAATACAATGTGAAAAAAGTTTACTTGAGGTTTTTGCAAATTTATTAAAAATAAAAAAACTGAGAACTCACATGTACATAAGTATTCACAGCCTTTGCTCAATACTTTGTCGAAGCACCTTTGGCAGCAATTCCAGCCTCAAGTCTTTTTGAATATGATGCCACAAGCTTGGCACACCTATCCTTGGCCAGTTTCGCCCATTCTTCTTTGCAGCACCTCTCAAGCTCCATCGGGTTGGATGGGAAGCGTCGGTGCACAGCCATTTTAAGATCTCTCCAGAGATGTTCAATCGGATTCAAGTCTGGGCTCTGGCTGGGCCACTCAAGGACATTCACAGAGTTGTCCTGAAGCCACTCCTTTGATATCTTGGCTGTGTGCTTAAGGTTGTTGTCCTGCTGAAAGATGAACCGTCGCCCCAGTCTGAGGTCAAGAGCGCTCTGGAGCAGGTTTTCATCCAGAATGTCTCTGTACAATGCTGCAGTCATCTTTCTCTTTATCCTGACTAGTCTCCCAGTTCCTAAACATCCCCACAGCATGATGCTGCCACCACCATGCTTCACTGTAGGGATGGTATTGGCCTGGTGATGAGCGGTGCCTGGTTTCCTCCAAACGTGACGCCTGGCATTCACACCAAAGAGTTCAATCTTTGTCTCATCAGACCAGAGAATTTTGTTTCTCATGGTCTGAGAGTCCTTCAGGTGCCTTTTGGCAAACTCCAGGTGGGCTGCCATGTGCCTTTTACTAAGGAGTGGCTTCCGTCTGGCCACTCTACCATACAGGCCTGATTGTTGGATTGCTGCAGAGATGGTTGTCCTTCTGGAAGGTTCTCCTCTCTCCACAGAGGACCTCTGGAGCTCTGAGAGAGTGACCATCAGGTTCTTGGTCACCTTCCTGACTAAGGCCCTTCTCCCCCGATCGCTCAGTTTAGATGGCCGGCCAGCTCTAGGAAGAGTCCTGGTGGTTTCGAACTTCTTCCACTTATGGATGATGGAGGCCACTGTGCTCATTGGGACCTTCAAAGCAGCAAAAAAATTTCTGTAACCTTCCCCAGATTTGTGCCTTGAGACAATCCTGTCTCGGAGGTCTACAAACAATTCCTTTGACTTCATGCTTGGTTTGTGCTCTGACATGAACTGTCAACTGTGGGACCTTCTATAGACAGGTGTGTGCCTTTCCAAATCATGTCACATCAACTGAATTTACCACAGGTGGACTCCAATTAAGCTGCAGAAACATCTCAAGGATGATCAGGGGAAACAGGATGCCCCTGAGCTCAGTTTGGAGCTTCATGGCAAAGGCTGTGAATACTTATGTACATGTGCTTTCTCAATTTTTTTATTTTTATTAAATTTGCAAAAACCTCAAGTAAACTTTTTTCACGTTGTCATTATGGGGTGTTGTGTGTATAACTCTGGGTAAAAAATTAATTTAATCCATTTTGGAATAAAGCTGTAACATAACAAAATGTGGAAAAAGTGATGCGCTGTGAATACTTTCTGGATACACTGTATGGTCCTTGTTTTGTATTTTGTTTTGATGTTTTATTGTGTGTTTTATTGTTCAGCGCTTTGTGACTTTTGTCTGTGATAGACACTTTATAAATAAAGTTTTACTTAAAAAGGTCTATTAAGGGTAACAAAACACAAAGAATCAAGAGCTGCAATAAGAAACCTCTAATGCAAATGTTTACGTCCTCTGTAACTTTGTGAACAACGTAAAGTCTGGATGCATTAAGAGCCTTTCATTCATTGTGGCAGTGCACTGAGTTACCTTTGACCTCTCATTCAATTGAACATTTCCTCCAAATCTAGTGATTTATCCAGGAACAGACACACATTGTAATAACCGTAGATCAATCCTATAATAAATTGTTTGTAGCACTGCCACATGATGTATTTTCTGGTTGGTCTTTCATCTCTCTGTCTCATCCTCAAAGTAAACTCTGTTTCTGCACCAAGCACCCATATGAAAGTCAGGTCAGGTCAGGTTGGGGAGCATACACAGTTACAGTGTGTTGCCGCACCCACCACACAACAAAACAGCTCGGGATCCTGGTTGGCAGCCCCCCAGGCAGACATGCAGTCCAGTCCCACCCTCTGGAAATGACCCTCTATCTGCCATAGTCAGGTGTTACGTGGGCGACTCCTTGGCCTGGTCCAGCTAATTGGGTCGACAACAACGAGAATCCTGCGAGCCGGATCATCCTCGGGTAATCGCACTACATGGCCGTAGTGCCGTAACTGACGCTCCCTCACAATGCAGGTCATGTGCCTCATTCGGGACTCCATGTGCAACACAAAGTCAAACCATCAGTACCCAAGGATTCTCTGAAGAGACACAAAGGAGTCCAGTCTTCATCTCAGGTCCATGTCTCACAAACAGGAAGCACTAGGACTCTGAAGACTTGGACCTTCGTCCTTTTGCAGAGATATCAGGAGCGCCACACATTTTTTTCCAGTGACCTCATGACCTCCCATGTTCTCCCAATCCGTCTACTGACTTCATAGGAAAAGTCACCAGAGACAGAGACAGTGGAAAACAAGCACATCGGGCAGATGGCAATAAGGAGGACCTTTGTGAGGCATGGTCGGTTGCACTGATTTCCGGGAGCTGGCCATGGTAAAAAGGCAGGAGAAAGGAGTGATACTGAACACAATTGCTGTGGTGGAGAATACAAGCGTGGACTAACCCAAGGACATTGTCTCACATAAAGGTCGAAGCCCTTTCCAGTTTGGAGATGGCCACCTCAAGGACTTTATCGACTAACACAATACAAAAAGAAACCGATGGGACAGTCAAGAGGGTCAAGAGTGTGTGAAAACAATCTTTATCATTCTGGGATTGCGCGTTCTGGAGTCTCTGCAAAAAAGGAGAGAAAAAGACTTCTGGTAATTTTAGAAGGGACAGAACTGTGTGGATGCTGTGTGTTGTCTGTTCTTGAAGATTTGTAATTTGTATACTGTATGTGGTGATGCAGTGGTAGTGCTGCTGCCTCGCAGTTAGGAGACCTGGGTTCACTTCCAGTTATGCTATCCAGGGCAGGGTGACAGGGAAGCTGGAACCTAACCAAGCAAGCATCAGACATAAGGCTGGAGTAATCCTTGAAGACCACAACAAGAACAACATTTATTTCTATAGCACATTTTCATACAAATTAAGAAGCTCAAAGTGCTTTGCAAAATGAAGAAAGAAAAGTTTATAAAAAATAAAAATATAAAAATCAGATTAGGAACAACGAATTAACAAAGATTAAAGTAAAGTCAGGAGAGCAGAAAAAATAAAAAAATAAAATCTGCAGGGGATCCAAGGCCATGAGACCACCTGCTCAGCCCCCTCTAGGCATTCTACCTAACATAAATGATCTCAATCAGTCCTCCTCATGGCTGTCAGGCTTTACGTGGAAGAATTTGATGATGATGATGGTCATGTGGACCTCTGGCCTTCAATCCATCAATGTAGCGACTGCATGGTGCAGTGATCAGGTGGACTGTGCCAGCCCATCACAGGGTGATCACACACACACACACATATATAAATATGTGGGACCAACCACAGCACCCAGAGGATACTCACAAGGAAATGATTCACTAACACAATGTCTGACTTGTATCTCAGAATGGATGAATAGTAACTTTCTCAAGTTAAATAAAGAGAAAACTCAAATCTTAGTGATTGGCAATAATGGATACAATGAGGCTATTAGAAACAAACTGGATACATTAGAATTAAAAGTCAAGACGGAGGTAAAAAGCTTAGGGGTAATCTGAATTTTAAATCACATATTAATCAGATCATTAGGACAGTGTTTTTTCACTTAAGAAACATAGCTAAAGTTAGACCTCTTATATCACTGAAAGATGCCGAGAAATTAGTTCACGCGTTTGTTTTCAGTCGACTAGATTACTGTAACGCACTCCTCTCAGGACCACCTAAAAAAGACATAAATCACTTGCAACGAGTGTAGAATGCAGCTGCTAGAATCCTAACTAGGAAAAGAAAATCCGAACACATCTCTCCAGTTTTGATGTCACCACACTGGTTACCTGTGTCATTCAGGATTGACTTTAAAATACTGCTAATGAAAAATTTATAATTTTTAAATAAAATTAATCATGACAAGGTAAACAACTCACGGCTGTTAGTAATGTGTGGCGAATTCTTTTATCTCGATGGCATCCCTAGTGGAATTACTGGTATTTATCAAAATGATTATCCGCCTTTACTGTCCAGTCACCCTAGTTGACCTGGAACATCATAACTAAAAAACGGGACGTGTGGGACAAAAACAGTTCTCAGATTTGGAGTTAGCAAGTGAAACCTGGTAAAGTAAAGGTGAAAGACTCCCAGTAGCAAAATGCTAGTTGACCAGAGTTATCGACTGATCATTCTGTGCATACTTTGTTACTGACCGAAACTGCATTATGACACTGCCATATTATGCCTCCTTTTTCCTTCACTTCAACGTAACCATCCCAATAAAATGAAAAGGCACATACAGCCCAGCTGTGACCAACAGAAACGGCAGAAACATCGACATCACGCCAAACCAACCAGCACAGGCAAGATGCCTTAGAACAACAAAAACAACGTGTGACAAACCATCCATCCATCCATTATCCAACCCGTTATATCCTAACTTCAGGGTCACTGGGGTCTGCTGGATCCAATCCCAGCCAACACATGGCGCAAGGCAGGAAACAAACCCCGGGCAGGGCGCCAGCCCACCGCAGATGACAAACCACAGAGCAACATTATCTGAAGATCAGTGGCAGCAAGTCTAGACAGTGAACGAAAAACAAATTAAACACACAACCTTTCTGAAGAGCAGTGGCAAACTGCCGGACAACAAGACACATTACGATGGATTCCATAACACTGACAACTCAAAACAAGATATCCCCTTTCTATTGCAGCATAGGCAATTTCCCCGTTCGATTAGCATATTGTACGACTATCACTAAGTCACAACGATGAATGTTTAATAACGTCTAATAACGTTTATTTGCCAGGCCCTGTTTTTACCCATGACCAGTTGTACAAGACATTTTCCAGAGTTACATCGAAACCCGAGTTAAACGTACAGGTACTTGCGGGTTACACACAGGGGAATAACATTTATGCAACAAATTGCGTTTTCCGACAATTATTATAGACGTCGGTATACTGCATTACCTGACGGCCACATTTCACACATACTGACTGACATTTGCCCTGTATTTCCCTTCAAATCCTATATATTCTGTTAACCTGTTCATGTTACACTTCATATTGTAAATCTTCATGCTGTTGTAAGTGACTATAATAACATCCCATACTAATCCGTACTGACCCCTACTCTCTTTTCTGTTTCTTTTTCCGGTTTCTTTGTGGTGGTGGCCTGCGCCACCTCCACCTACTCAAAGCTTCATGATGCTCCAACAATGATGGATGGATTAAAAGGCAGAAGTCTACGTGACCATCATCTTCAAGTCCTTCCATGAGAACCCTAAATACAAAGAGGACTGTTTCATTTATGTTAGGTAGAATGCCCAGAGGGGACTGGGCGGTCTCATGGTCTGGAATCCCTACAGATTTTATTTTTTCTCCAGCCATCTGGAGTTTTTTTGTTTTTTCTGTCCCCCCTGGCCATTGAACCTTACTCTTATTTGATGTTAATTAATGTTGATTTATTTTGTTTTCTTATTGTGTCTTTTATTTTTCTATTCTTTATTATGTAAAGCACTTTGAGCTACTGTTTGTTATGAAAATGTGCTATATAAATAAATGTTGTTGTAATCAAGTGACTGTTCTAATACGGAGTCCTCTCACAATTCACTACTTATTAAAATAATCTGCTTTTTTACTGTACGTTTGATGTTCTTCTATCCATCATCATTTCATTAACGCTTTTATTCTTACAAAATTTGCTAGTGTATTATTATTATTATGTTAAGTCAGTTTAAATAACATTTAAATAAATTAGTCTTGGCGGCACGGTGGCGCAGTGGTAGCGCTGCTGCCTCGCAGTTAGGAGACCTGGGTTCGCTTCCCGGGTCCTCCCTGCGTGGAGTTTGCATGTTCTCCCCGTGTCTGCGTGGGTTTTCTCCGGGCGCTCCGGTTTCCTCCCACAATCCAAAGACATGCAGGTTAGGTGGATTGGCGATTCTAAATTGGCCCTAGTATGTGCATGGTGTTTCTGTGTGTCCTGCGGTGGGTTGGCACCCAGCCCAGGATTGGTTCCTGCCTTGTGCCCTGTGTTGGCTGGGATTGGCTCCAGCAGACACCCATGACCCTGTATTCAGATTCAGCGGGTTAGAAAATGGATGGATGGATAAATTAGTCTTGGTGCCATCTAGTGGTGGAGCTACACAGCAAAGAGCAACATACAAAAAGAAGTTAGTACTTTAGTTTAAGGGGTGGCACCTGTCATCATGAAAAGTTAAAAAACTAATAATGATAACTTAAAATAAATGTGTCCACTATATCTGTGATATAACTTTGTTTTCTGTATGATTCCAATAATTCTGATCATTTTTGTAGTCAAAATTGCTGAATTTGTGCATTGCCCGCTCAAATACTGGGGAGAAACGCAAGGTGAGGCAGCGACGAGCCTTACCTCACCTCAGACTGTGCTCTCCCTCACACACGGGGTTGATGCCTGCAATTGACGCATGCCTGCTGCTGTCTCTCTGTATGTCGTCAATATAATGTTTTCAGACACATTTATTACACACCCTGACTGTCCACAGTCTGGCTAATATTTTTAATGAATGTGTGTGACATATTTAGTCTTGCTGATCGGACACAAAACTGCAGTGTGTGAGGCAGACAGTACCGTGCCAGACTGAAGGGGGCGCATGTGAGCCCAACAGGTGTTCGTTGCTGCTGTTCTTCTACACAGAGGCGCCCATAAGTTAGCGAGATCAGAAAGTCATGTGGTCCATTTTTTTAAATTTTGTGTTCCGACTGACTGCCAAAATGGAAGATTACAATTTTTAAAATGAAAAGAAAATAAGGAGGGACTTTTATAAGAAAGTGGCGGAGATTTTCGTGGAGAAGGATAGGTGAATGGACTTCATTTACAAATAAAGGTAAAGACCACAAACGGTTTTTAATTTTATTAAAAAATGGGATTAGACTAAGAAAAAAAAATCCAATATTTTATATTCTTTTGTTGAACAGTCTGCATTCAAATTGATTAAAGCATCAGAATTAAAAGCTTTTAAAAAAAAACTAACTATATCAATTAAGGTAAAAATTGAAATCCATTTTTTTTCTACACCGCTCTATACTTTCATTTGTAGTGAATGAATGTGAATTGTGGAATTACAGCATTAAATTTAGAACACATGGAGGGTGCCAAGCAATGCGCTCTCTCCCCTCTCTCTCGCTGCTATAAATGTAACGTTCTTTCTTAGCCAAATATGAACCTTACCTCTGTGTGTGTGAAGAATGCTGATGAGATATGAAACATAACCAGTAGCCAATGTGCATGCTGCCAACTGCACAGTGAATAAGCGACTCTTTTAGGTTCGTATATTTATAAATCTGACTCTGAAGGAGTCAGTGCCTCCCCAGCCATGAACCTCACTGCACATCACTGGCTGCCTGACAGTAAGGAGGTTCAGGTCTGCATCCTCCCCATATGGAGTTTGCATGTTCTCTCCCTCTCTGGCTCATATCATCAGTGAAGACGTTCCTCTGCACTTTCTAAATGGACAAAATAACAAGTTTTATTTCTTTATATTTTATTTGTCCTTTTTCTCCCAAACTAATGACTATTATCTCTCAACACTGCAGAGGACACCAAACTAACTTAATGTAACTGCTGGTAGTGCCAGTGAGGCACATTACCACAATACCTCATTAATAGCTCATCTAGGAAAGCCTGGGTTGCTGCTGGAAGAGGAGTTGGTGAGACCAGCAGGGGGCGCTTACCTTGTGGTCTGAATGTGTGGATCCCAATGAGCCCAGTGCAGTGTGCTGTGTTGCCTATGAGATGTAAAACTGAGGTCCTGACTCTCTGTGGTCTTAAAAGACCCCTGGATATCTGTAGCTGCTGGTGTGTAAGGAAAAATCAAACACCGATGAAACGCCCGTTGAAAGAAATCTCCCTGTCAAAAACTTAATTTTAAAAGATTATGTGAAAATTCAAAGCAAAAAGAAAATAGGTAGTTACACACGTAGATTAAAAGGCAAAAAATGGGAAAAAATGTCTCTTCTCTAAACTTTGCTTTTCTTGTCAAATTTTTGCTGTTTCTGTACTTAAAGATGCTTTACGTTACCTTCAGTACGCTCTAAACGTACAGCGCAATACATTCAATAGAGCACGTTGCATTTCATACTATTAGGCATATGTTAGGGCATGTGAGGCACAGTTTAAAACCGTGTGCCCTCCATGCCTTACACATGGCAAGGCAGGTCACTAATCGAGGCTAATCTATAGTCAGAGAGCCTAGAAACAGTTAGAATATTCAACTTGTGAGGGCGGTAAGAACCTCCCATAGACTATGCACCAATATATAGGCAAGCATTTTTTTTTTTTTTTTTTAAATTAATTTTACTATAATCAATACATAGTAATCAAGTTTTTACAAAAAAAAAAGAATTATGCTAAGCACAGATCGATCCCCACCCTTGAGAGAGAGAGCAAGCCAAATGGTGTAAAATTTAAGGCTTGTAAAAAATACCTAAATCAACAAATTCTCTGTGCTTTATAAACTCATTTCAAAATATTACTGATTAGATCCTGCCATGTTTTGAAAAAAGTCTGCACAGATCCTCTAACTGAGTATTTGATTTTTTCCAATTTCAAATAGTATAACACATCGGTTTCCCACTGACTTAAAAGAGGAGAGTTTGGGTTCTTCCAGTTTATCAGAATAAGTCTGCGTGCCAACAGTGTAGTGAATGCAATCACAATTTGTTTGTCTTTCTCCACCTTAAGACCCTCTGGAAGAACCCCAAACACAGCTGTTAATGGGTTAGGAGGGATTGTGAGTCCAAGACTGTCTGAGAGGTAATTAAAAATTTTTGTCCAGAATAATGTTAATTTGGTGCAGGCCCAGAACATGTGACCCAGTGAGGCTGGGGCTTGGTTGCAACGTTCGCAGGTTGGATCATGCCCTGGAAACATTTTGAGAGTTTTAGTCGAGACAGATGTGCTCGATATATAATTTTGAGTTGTATAATTGTATGCTTTATGCATATGGAGCTTGAGTGAATTCTCTGCATTGCTACTTTCCACTCCTTTTCTGATATATTAATTGAGAGGTCATTTTCCCAGTGTCCTCTTGGATCTTTGAAAGGAAGGGATTGTAAAAGGATTTTATATATTGTAGAGATGGAGTCTAACTCCTTGAAATTGAGCAATACTTTTCCAGCGTGGATGAGGGTGCAAGATGAGGAAAATCTGGAAGGTTCTGTTTAACAAAGTTCCTGATTTGAAGATAGTGAAAGAAATTTGTAGCTGGAATGTTAAATTTGGACTGTAATTGTTCATAGGATGCAAAGACGTTGTCTATATAAAGATCTCTAAGCAAGTTAAGTCCAAATTTTTTCCAGATATTAAAACTGCATATGTTTGTGAGGGTTGAAAGAGGTGGTTCTTTTGCAGGTGCCACAGAAAGAAGCTTCTCCGTCTTAAAATGCTTTCTACATTGGTTCCAGATTCTAAGTGAGTGGAGCACAATTGGGTTATTAGTGTATTGCCGATAACGTGTGTTTATTGGAGCGCAGAGCAGGGAATACAAAGAAGTACTGCAGGATTTTACTTCTATTGCGGTCCATGCCTGTGTATGTTCTTCTATTTGTGTCCAGGTTCTTATCGCCTGTATATTTGCCGCCCAGTAATAAAACTGGAAGTTAGGTAGAGCCATGCCACCTTCTGCCTTTTGTCTTTGTAGGGTCGCTCTTTTGATGCGTGGATGTTTAGAATTCCAAATAAATGAGGTTATTGTTGAATCTAATTGCTTAAAGAACGATTTATTAATGTATATTGGTATGTTTTGAAATAAAAAAAGGAGCTTAGGAAGAATATTCATCTTAACAGTGTTAATTCTTCCAGCTAGTGTGAGATGAAGGGTTGACCATCTATGCAAGTCTTGTTTAATTTTTTCCATGCAGACGACGAAATTTTGTTGATATAGAACTTTATGTTTACTTGTGATGTTTACCCCGAGGTATTTAAACTGTAGGCAAGCATTTAATGCAACTTAAATAACTAGCAAAAGGATCTTACACATCCGGCCGATAATTGTTTATGCTAACGGCAAAAATCAATTATTTTAACATTACTTAGTAAGAGTCTTAACTATTTAAACAAAGCTTAGGAAACTTAAAAATTAAATGTAAATAAACATTACGGTAAAAGCATAAACACAATTACGCACAGATGTAATGTTTGCTCCGAGGGTGTTGATGGACAAGTATAGAGAAGGACATAAGGAACTGCACTGCATCGTTGTGGACCTGGAGAAAGCATATGACAGGGTGCCTCCAGTGCAGCTGTGGTATTGTATGAGGGAGTCAGGAGTGGCAGAGAAGTACGTAAGAGTGGTACAGGATATGGACGAGGGAAGTGTGACAGCGGTGAGGTCTGCAGTAGGAGTGATGGAGGTGAGATTACATCAGGTATCGGCTCTGAGCCCTTTCTAATTTGCAATGGTGATGGACAGGTTGAGAGACAAGATTAGGCAGGAGTCCTCATGGACTGTGATGTTTGCTGATGACATTGTGATCTGTAGTGAGAGTAGGGAGCAGGTTGAGGAGACCTTGGATAGGTGGAGATATGCTCTAGAGAGGTGAGGAATGAAGGTCAGTAGGACCACCAAGACAGAAAACATGTGTGTGAATGAAAGGGAGGTCAGTGGAGTGGTGAGGATACAGAGAGTAGAGTTGGCGAAGGTGGGTGAGTTTATTTTTAAACAGCCTATCACATTTCCTACAGCCAATACACACTCTTCCAGACAGGAGTCCCCATGGACTATGATGTTTGTGGATGATGTGATCTGTAGTGAGAGTAGGGAGCATGTTGAGGAGACCCTGAAGAGGTGGAGATATGAGGAGGAAGAGGAATGAAGGTCAGTAGGACCACCACGACAGAATACTTGTGTGTAAATGAGAGGAAGGTCAGTGGAATGGTGAGGATGCAGAGAGTAGAGTTGGTGAAGGTGGATGAGTTTAAATACTTGGGATCAACAGTACAGAGTAATGGGAATTGTGGAAAAGAGGTGAAGAAGAGAGTGCAGGTAGGGTGGAGTGGGTGGAGAAGAATGTCAGGAGTGCTTTGTTACAGACGGGTATCAGCAAGAGTGAAAAGGAAAGGTCTACAGGATGGTAGTGAGACCAGCTATGTTATATGGGCTTGAGACGGTGGCACTGACCAAAAAAGAGGAGACTGAGCTGGAGGTAGCAGAGATAAAGATGCTACGATTTGCATTGGGTGTGACGAGGATGGACAGGATTAGAAATGAGGACATTAGAGGGTCAGATCAGATTGGATGGTTGGGAGGCAAAGTCAGAGACGCGAGATTGTGTTGCATTGGTTTGGACATGTGCAAAGGAAAGATGCTGGGTATACTGGGTGAAGGATGTGTGGCGGGCCGCCCCTTCTGCTTATGTTCTGGGGGAGCAGCCATGGGCTCCTCAGTACCTCCCCCGGGATGCTTTGTTGCAGCCTCCCTGGTTGACGATGGTGCCTCAGTTTCCCGCACAGTCCCATGGGAGATGGAGTTCTCCACAACCCTGGGGGGATCTGGGGTGGCCGCCAGGGGGTGCGGCATGGATTGCTGAGCCCAGCTGGTCTAATCTTCGGCCCCACCCAGGAATGCAATTGGAAACAGGTGAGCAAGCACCAGGAGCACTTCCGGGAGGGCCATAAAAGGAACCAGCAACCACCACTTAGGGCCAGAATCGGGAGGAAGAGGACCAGGTTGCCTGGAAGGAGTGGTGGTGCCAGAGGAAGAGTGTGCTCTGTGACTAAAGTGCTTTGGGACTGTGTTGTGGCTGGAGGGTTCACAGGGAAGACGTGCCCTCCAGCTGAAGAAGAAAAATAAAAGTTTTGTGTTCCTGTTACATGTGCCTCTGTGTTAGTTTGTGCAGGGTCGGGCGCTATACAACGTCCATATCACAGATGTTAACAATAGGGCTGCCAGGTAAGAGAAAAAGAGGAAGGCTTAAGAGATAGTTTATGGATGTGAGAAACGAGAAAGGACATGCAGGTGATGGGTGTGACAGAGCAAGATGACAAGGACAGGAAAATATGGCATAAGATGATCCGCTGTAATGGGAGCAGCCAAAAGAAGAAGAAGTATGCAAAATGGAAGATGAATCATTTCAATTAATTGCACTTTCTTGGAGCAGGCACAGTTTGTTTACAGGTCTGTCCAGTGTGAAAATGGCTCTTACAACATCCTTCATAATCAGTAGGGTCAATCCCGCCAGGGGTCTGGTCATTCTGGCCCCCTAATCATCCACTCTCTCTCACCACTTCACCACCTAACACGTCATGTGTGGTGAGGGTACTGCAAAAATGGCTGCCGCCGTATCATCCCGGTGGATGTTACACATCAGTAGTGATGGGTGCAGTGGCTCCCCAATCACTTTGAGTAGTGAGAAAAGCGCTATATAAATGTAAATTATTATTACTATTAGATTGTGACTAAAAATAAGCTGACTTGAAGTAAATTGAACTGGATCTTTTTAAACAGATTCCCAGTAAGTGCAAATTCTACCACCGCCACCAACCGTATAAAGTGACCGGTGGAGGACGTCACCCTCCACGTTTCAGATTTGCCTTCAGAGGTGTGTCACTTTGCTTTGCATGTGTTGCCGTTTGCCGCAGGCACTCCTGCTTGACAGAGTTTGCATAATTGCCTGCTTTAATTAGAATCATCTCACAAGGTTCTCCTTACAAATATGTCAGGCTGGAAATAAAGGCATTGGATGACAATATCCAGTCATAATTCTGGAATATTCGCTTTACTTCATGACTGCAAAAAACACAAAAGGAAAAAAAAAATGAAATGGCTTTGGAGTTTTACTTCGGAATTGATTCCATTTGCTTAATGAGTGGTAAAGGATTTACTGGCTTAATAATGCAGGACATAATGGATTCCCGAGAATTCCACTAAAATGGATCTACGATATAGACAAGAAGAGTTAAATATGGCTCCATTAAAAGGGGCAAAGCAATTCTTTAAAGCTGACCATCGGCCATCTGATTTTTAAAGTGTTAACGACTCACGAGCAGGAATTTTGTGGATGTTGCATTAAATGGGTTTAATATTCTTACGTTATTTCTGTATTAGTTTGGGTGAAGTGGTGAAGGTTTTGAGTTCTAAACTGCAAGGCTTACAGCTTAACCACCTCAGTGAATTTTTCAAGAATAAAAAAACAGTAACTGCATCTGAACTGTATCAGATTGGAATCAGGGACCTTTGAGACGGTCCTCATCCTGACGTCACAATCGAGACAGAAGGAGCAGGTTTCTTTGTGCACCTTTTATATATTTTTTTGTAGTAGAATGTCGATGCCTGACCTACACGATCGACATGCCCCTTGTCTTATTGTGGGCTACCGCAGCGCCAGGCTTAGCGACATTCATATTTCCTTGACACGGACGTTGACAGTTACTGTGCTGTACCGGGTGCTTAGGGGGCCACTTGATCTCAGTCATTATGTCTTTTTGCCACACATCAACTTACTCTGTGATGAACCTTCTTCTTTCTTATGTATGCTGATGTTGTTTGACTCGGATTCAATCTCATTTTCGTCACAATCACTTAATTCAACTAATGGCTCAGTTTCAGTTTGGTCTAAAACTGCTTTACACACCATTGTGTTTTAGTGCCCCACTCATGAATATGGATGATTTGCCAGAGAGTGGCCAGATGCATAGAAATATTCCTGATATTTCTTAAGCTAGAATTCTGTCATAAGATGAATTATCTTTATATGAATTTCCCATTGGGATTAATAAAATCTATCTATCTATCTATCTATCTATCTATCTATCTATCTATCTATCTATCTATCTATCTATCTATGCTTAATGCTGAAAACTAGTTGATTACACATCACTCACAGTAAGACTTGGGCTTAATCGTAATTACATAGAATTCCAAATCCAAGTCATGCTTAGGATTAATGCCAAGGATGTGAAAGAAAGAAAGAAAGAAAGAAAGAAAGAAAGAAAGAAAGAAAGAAAAACTCTCAGTCTGACTCGGGCTTAACCGTAACTACATAGAATTCCAAGCCCAAGTCACAATTGGGGATGGCACCAAGGACAGAAAGAAAGAAAGAAAGAAAGAAAGATTGACTAACCATGCAAATTCAAGGAGAGCTTTTCAATAAATTTACCAACAACAAGCCAACTGGATAAGAAAGAAAGAAAGAAAGAAAGAAAGAAAGAAAGAAAGAAAGAAAGAAAGAAAGAAAGAAAGAAAGAAAGAAAGAAAGAAAAACTCTCAGTCTGACTCGGGCTTAACCGTAATTACATAGAATTCCAAGCCCAAGTCACAATTGGGGATGGCACCAAGGACAGAAAGAAAGAAAGAAAGAAAGAAAGAAAGAAAGAAAGAAAGAAAGAAAGAAAGAAAAAATGTCAAGCCATTGTCAGGAATGCCAGGGGCAACGACCCGGCCAGGACGCCGTGAGGGACCGGAAGAGGGTCAGAGCCCACCATGGATCACGTCAGAGCCGCCTTCCTGGTTGCTCTGGGGGCCACGGGTACAGGGCATGGAAGCTCCACCCTGTAGGGGCCCGTGGTCACCGCCAGGAGGCGCCCCAATGCCTTGTCCTAAATTCAAGGTGAGATTTTCAATAAATTTACCAACAACAGGCCAACTGGATAAGAAAGAAAGAAAGAAAGAAAGAAAGAAAGAAAGAAAGAAAGAAAGAAAGAAAGAAAGAAAAACTTTAAAACCAATGGTTCAGTGCTTGGTGGCACAAGTGTCATGAAATGCTTGAGACCTGAGAGCACAGGTACAAAATATTTTCAAAAGTTGCCCACTAGTTGGAGAGTAAACACCATCAAAAACCCCAACCAGACACCCAAAGTGCCAAGACAAACTTTTACAAAATAAAAAGTTTATTTTTTAAACCCTAAATACAAAGAGGACTGTTTGACTTATGTTAGGTAGATTGCCCAGAGGGGACTGGGCGGTCTCTTGGTCTGGAACCCCTACAGATTTTATTTTTTTCTCCAGCTTTGGAGTTTTTTTTGTTTTTTCTGTCCACCCTGGCCATTGGACCTTACTTATTCTATGTTAATTAATGTTAACTTATGTTTATTTTTTATTGTGTGTTCTATTTTTCTATTCATTTTGTAAAGCACTTTGAGCTACATTTTTTGTATGAATATGTGCTATATAAATAAATGTTGATTGATTGATTTTCAAAAGCTCCGAAATGCGGATGGCTCCGCTGAGCAGAAGGATTTGCATCAATAGGCAAGGCGATCCACAGTGAACAAAGTCGCAATACAATAGCTAAAAATGTTGGTCATAAAATGGAGCAGAGGTTCAGAAATATCAACACACGCAGTCCCAAAACGAAATCTGGAGCCGAGGTCAAAAACAGAGAAAGGCTTCAAAAATCCAGAAAATTACAATCAATAGCAAAAGCACAGAAGCACAAGAAAATGCTCCACTCCCGGCACATTCAATGAACAACCAGGAACTATGGGAGGACCTCCAACAAAACGCAACGTACGTAACGGAGGTCCTTCCCCTTTTCCAACATACAAACAGAAAACCTTGCAGAATAAATAAACATTAACACAAATAGCTGAAATAAAATTAGACAACATAGACCCAAGACACAGCTTTGAACACCAGTCAGGGGGGAAAATGATGACCAAAGCATGACAGCATGTGCGTCAGAGGATCACCCTCCGAGTTCCACCCCGGGCCAAGAGGGGGCGCTGTCACTAACAGTGTCTTGACGTTTTCTTCCTCCACAGTACAGAGAAGCCACCCAGTGAGGGCAACTGACTCCACCCCTTCCTGGTCCCTGGCCTTTAAAATGGCGACCGTCCAGAAAGAGCTAATAAGCTCCAAGAGTATCCAACGGCAGACCAAAGGGCCTGATTAACTGGAGCCGCTTTATTTGCCTGCTGATTGTTTTTGTTGCTTTGTGCCTTCCCACACCATAACCTATCATCTATGGTAGAGAAGCGAAATCTTCGATCTCCAGTTTTTAAGGAATCTCAACATTTTTAGGGTCCCCTACTACAGAAAAAATTGATATCTCGATGATGGGTGTGTGTCTGTCTGTGTGTCACAGTTTCTTGAAGACAGTCGAGAGTTAAAACGGCTGGATGGAAAAATACCAAACTCGAAACTTAAGCCTGTTATTAATTGGCGATGTGCTGATTACTTTTTGAGCCAAATCATGCAAGAGAAAGAGGCGCTCAAGAGGAACCCTCAAATACCGTAATTCTGTAATTATCCATCCATCCATACGTTATCCAACCCGCTATATCCTAACACAGGGTCACAGGGGTCTGTCGGAGTCAATCCCAGCCAGCCCAGGGCGCAAGGCAGGGAACAAACCCCGGGCAGGGCGCCAGCCCACCGCAGGGCACACACACACCAAGCACACACTAAGGACAATTTAAGATCGCCAATACACCTAACCTGCATCTCTTTGGACTGTGGGAGGAAACCCACGCAGACACGGGGAGAACATGCAAACTCCACGCAGGGAGGACCTGGGCAGCGAACCCAGGTCTCCTAACTGTGAGGCAGCAGCGCTACTACTGTACCACCATGCTGCCCCTACTGACACTCACGTCCAAATTTATTTTCCTTTAAGATATCATACATTTGTTTCATCTGAACTCAGAAGTAAATGGGGACGGCCAAATTCACACCCCAAAAATTCTCTCTTTTAAATGAACTCATCGCATATTCGAATCTGCTTGATTTATTTTAGATTTTATTTTGTTTCTCTTTTTTTTCCTTCATTGCTGTTTTGCAACATGACACTAGCTGAGAATTACACTGCTTTGGACCCATGACAGTCTGCTTACTTATGGAGAACGACTTTCGGATGGCTTCGAGGAGATTCTGGTCCACCGTCCGGTGTCTCAGGAGGGGGAAGTAGTGCAGTGTCAACACCGTATATAGTGGGGATGGTGCGCTGCTGACCTCGACTGGGACGCTAGGGTCGGTGGGAGGAGTACTTTGAAGACCTCCTCAATCCCACTAACATGCCTTCCAATGAGGAAGCAGAGCCTGGGGACTCCGAGGTGGGCTCCCCCATCTCTGGAGCTGAGGTCACCGAGGTGGTTAAAAAACTCCTTGGTGGCAGGGCCCCGGGGGTGGATGAGATACGCCTGGAGTTCCTTAAGGCTCTGGATGTTGTAGGACTGTCTTGGTTGACACGTCTCTGCAACATCGCATGGACATCGGGGACAGTGCCTCTGGATTGGCAGACCGGGGTGGTGGTCCCCCTCTTTAAAACGGGGGACCGGAGGGTGTGTTCCAACTATAGAGGGATCACACTCCTCAGCCTCCCTGGAAAAGTCTATTCGGGGGTTCTGGAGAGGAGGGTCTGTCGGATAGTCGAACCTCGGATTCAGGAGGAACAGTGTGGTATTCGACCGTGTCCCTCGTGGAATCCTGTGGGGGGTGCTCCGGGAGTATGGGGTACTGGACCCCCTGATAAGAGCTGTTCGGTCTCTGTACAACCGGTGTCAGAGCTTGGTCCGCAGTAAGTCGAGCCCGTTTCCAGTGAGAGTTGGACTCCACCAGGGCTGCCCTTGTCACCGATTCTGTTCATAACTTTTATGGACAGAATTTCTAGCGCAGCCAGGGTGTTGAAGGGGTCCGGTTTGGTGGACTCAGGATTGGGTCACTGCTTTTGCAGATGATGTTGTCCTGTTTGCTTCATCAGGCCGTGATCTTCAGCTCTCTCTGGATCGGTTCGCAGCTGAGTGTGAAGTGGCTGGGATGAGAATCAGCACCTCCAAATCCGAGAGCATGGTCCTCAGCCGGAAAAGGGTGGAGTGCCCTCTCAGGGTTGGGGGAGAGATCCTACCCCAAGTGGAGGAGTTCAAGTATCTCGGGGTCTTGTTCACGAGTGAGGGAAGAATGGAGCGTGAGATCGACAGGCGGATCGGTGCGGCATCCGCAGTGATGCGGGCTCTGCATCGGTCTGTTGTGGTGAAAAGGAGCTGAGCTGTAAGGCAAAGCTCTCAATTTACCAGTCGATTTACGCTCCTACCCTCACCTATGGTCATGAGCTATGGGTAGTGACCGAAAGAACGAGATCGCGAATACAAGCGGCTGAAATGAGTTTCATCCGCAGGGTGTCTGGGCTTTCCCTTAAAGATAGGGTGAGAAGCTCAGTCATCCGGGAGGGTCTCAGAGTAGAGCCGCTGCTCCTCTGCATCGAGAGGAGTCAGACGAGGTGGCTCGGGCATCTGATCAGGATGCCTCCTGGACGCCTCCCTGGTGAGGTGTACCGGGCACGTCCAACCGGGAGGAGGCCCCGGGGAAGACCCAGGACACGCTGGAGGGACTATGTCTCCGGCTGGCCTGGGAACGCCTTTGGGATTCTCCCGGAAGAGCTGGAAGAAGTGGCGGGGAGAGGGAAGTCTGGGCCTCTCTGCTTAAGCTGCTGCCCCCGCGACCCGACCTCGGATATAGCGGAAGAGGATGGATGGATGGATGGAGGACAGTCTGCTTATCCTAATTGTGATGTGCATACTGTGCCGTCAGAAAGTCTTCAGACCCCTTGATGTTTTTCACCTTGTGCTAAAATTGTTTAAATTAATTTTTTCCTTCATCAAGCGACACTAAGTAACTCGGAATGACAAAGCAAATGTATTAAAAATAAAAAATCTGAAATATCTCATTGACGCAGATATTTGGACCCTGTGCTATGACTGCGTCCTATTCTATTGATCATTGTTGAGATGTTTCTGCACCTTATTTGGAATCCACCTGTAGTCAATTCAGGTAATAATAATTCATAATAATACATTTTATGTATATAGCGCCTTTCCCATGCTCAAGTCACTTTACTGGACATGATTAGGTAATTCACACACTGGTCTGTAGAAGGTCACGCAGCTCACTTGGTAAGTTTTCTTGTGTTCTGCTGTGCTTTTGGTGATTTTTGTCTCAATCCCTGACCTTTCTGACTCCCGTCGCGCTGCTTCTTATTGTAACAGAGCTTTGTTATTTTTTTAAAGATCCTGCGATTACCCTTATTATTAGCCAGGGTTTGAAGGTGATATCCCCCTCTAGTGGGCATTTTTAGAAGTGTTTTTGAAAATCAATGTTTTGACTCTGAGCTCATAACAGTTGAAGACTCCAGTTCATGATTGTAGAGAGCAGAGAAGGACACAACTTCCCTGGGGTGAATGCAAAGATGGAAAAGTAAGGAACAAAAGAAGATTGTTGTATTCTCTGTTCTGTGAAAGAGATACTGATCCTAATAAAAGACTCATTTTGAACCTGGGACTTGTGTCTGGCATAGTTGTATTTGGGGTGGATTCTGAGATGCCCCCTACAGGCCACAACACATATAAATGTAAAAAAAAGTATATGTGCGCAGATAACCAACCAATTGAGGATAATAGAGGTCTATAGAGCCATTTACATCAGAAATGGTTGTGCTGTTTGGAATATTTTCAAAATTTGCTACAGACGATCAGGATAAGACCTTCATTATAATGGTGACTGCCAAGGATCATGACGTTTCCTTTGGTCAGGGTTGACTTAAAAGTATATACCCATAAAGAGCTCTAGATATACAGTTAGCTGGACTCCTTCAGCTAAGAGGAAAATTATTCTACCTAAAGGGACATCTAATATAGGATGAAACAGAATATGAAATAAAAGTAATTAGATTTTGGGATAAAATCTGCTTTCATTGCCAACATCAAAGCATTCAGAAATTCTGAAAGGGACTAAACACATTTCCACATAAATGCAGGTGAAATTAATCCACCTTAATAAAAGAACAAGTGTCTGTGTGTCTGTCCAGTTGCTATGTTTCTGTTAACCAATAAATAGAACATCACAAATAGTAGCACTGCTTTTATGAATCCTATACCAAGTGGCAAATAACAGAGACATTGCCAACAGACAGGCACACTGTACTAAAAACACTGAATACATTCAAACAGAGAGTAACTAATGTGTTCGTCTTTTAAAATTACATATGCATTGTGTACATCTCTGTTAAATGCCATTTGGTATGGGATTTATACAAGCTTTGCTGATGTTTGGGATACACCATCTGTTGGAGTGAAAGATGCAATGCATTTTATTCCTACACGTGTTTGTGAAGTGTTGTCTGTTGAAATGACAAATTCAAAACATTTTACTGCTACAAATGTTTGTGCTGCACCATCTGTTGAAATGACAAATACAAAGCATGTCATTACTTACATGCATTATAAAATACATTACAATTAATGGTGCAGTGCAAATGTTAAAGCTGAGAACTACATTGATTACTTTGATTTCAACCTATCTTAGGTGGGCAGCACAGCTCGAAATTAGTAATTTGGTAGATAGATAGATAGATAGATAGATAGATAGATAGATAGATAGATAGATAGATAGATAGATAGATAGATAGATAGATAGATAAAGATAGGCAAATAAATTTGATACCCTAATTGTAAGGTGGCGAGACGTGATCAGAGTTGTGAAACATTGAGTTTGAAGGTTTTTAGCCAAGTTGTATGGAAACTTTTTGCCCTTTACTGATAGACAGGTAGGAAAGATACTATGTGATAGATAGATGTGAAAGGCACTATATAATAGATAGATAGATAGATAGATAGATAGATAGATAGATAGATAGATAGATAGATAGATAGATAGATAGATAGATAGATAGATAGATAGATAGATAGATAGATAGATAATGAAAAGCACTATATTCTACATAGATAGACACTAGATAGATAGATAGATAGATAGATAGATAGATAGATAGATAGATAGATAGATAGATGCAGCTCTTGCCAGAGTTTATAACTCAAGTAGAATATTGTTCTTTATTTGCTTGGCCACATTGCCTGCCAATGCTGTAAATTAGCTCTAGAGTGAATCCCCAAATACGCACCGTATATTTTGCCAATCGCCTACAACATGGAGTGGGACAAGCAGTCTTGTAAAAGAATTGGAAACATAAATTATAGTAGATTCTGGGTGAAGTGAATGTGCTGTAAAATGTTACCAAAAAGTGAATGTCTGTGAACTGAAGCAGATTACTGTTTTGCTTTTAAGCAAGTAGCACTCGGCTTGTGAAATAAACAAAATATACAGAATCATTACTAAGCATTCCTTCCATCTATTCATCCATCATTCCATCCACTGTCAAATCAGTGTAACTCAATTTAGGGTCACAAGAGTACTCCTGCAACATGGCATGTGAGGCAGGAAGCAGTCCTAAATGGGGCACCAGTTCATTGAAGGGCCCACTCATTCATTCACACACACACACATACCTGCACTGACCCATCTTAGGTCAATCCATACTAAACTGCCAATGAAACTTATTGTATGTGCATATATTTGGAATGTAGATGGAAAACAAGGAGTACCTTGAGAAAGCCCCATCAAACGTAATCAGTACAGTTAAGCTGCGTCCAAGCCAGAATTCAGTCCCAGGACTTGAGCTGTGAGACAGCAGCGCTAACCACTGTGCCACGTTGACACCACAGAGAAACATTATAAGTTCTAAACATGAACCTGAAGCTTTAATTTATTACCTAACATTATGTGGGCCTATCTGTTTGATCTGAAACAACCACACACATTACACATTGGCAGGGAAACAAATAGAGGGCATGCAGAGGGTGTAATTGCATGGAGACCCGAAGTAATGGGGGCTTATTGAACAGCCTCACTCATTTTAAATACTGAGCTCTGTTTACAAGGAGGGTAGCAGCAGATTAAAGTTAAATTCTCCTTTTTTTTAAAGACTATGACTGTAAGTGCTCTGCTAACTGAGGTATTGTACATGTCTATGGGGCTAAAAAGAACTTCTTGCATAGCCCCTTCAAAACAGATTGCTGAGCCCCTGCTGACAGGTACACCAAAAAACATGGCAGAGGTCCAATGAATGAAATAAAACCTCAAGAACACAACAGTGCAATTCTCCACCCACCATGGATATGCTGCTTATGCCACATTTACCTGTTCTAGTCAGGTTAGGTCGGCTTTATTATCTCAAGAGAAATTTGTTTGCAGCAGGAAAGTATAAAAATATTAGAGATTGTTACAGAGACTGAAGAAAATAAGTAAAGGGGCACAGCATCTGGTGTTATCATGAGTATACACACTCAAGATTAGCACAAAGATGAATAATTAACTTTTAACAGTACACAAAATAACACTTCAGAACTTAGCATGTAGCAGCATCTCTAAAAGTAACAGAATTGCAAAATGCGTACAGCTCTGGACGTAAAAGAGTTCTTAAATCTCTTGCTCTTTCTCCTCGGAAACATAAATCTGCAGCCTAATGGCAACAACTGAAATTTAGAGAAGAGAGGATGGCGTCTGAAAGATGTAGAGCACATTTATGACAACTTTCTTTGCCGTTTAATAATAAATGAAGGAGATCTCATATTGCAGAAGGCCTCATCTTGCATACAGTAGACACTCCGGCTCTGTAAGATGCAGAAATGAGGACTCATACAATATAAGGCAGCAGTCACGCCAAACAAAATGCTGACTTTTGGCTTCATTGCTTCAGAGATAAACAGCCTTTATTTATATACAACCTCATTACCAGAGGTGGCACAGTGACGCAGTGGTAGCACTGCTGCCTTGCAGTAAGGAGACCAGGGTCCTTGTTTTAGGTTCACTCTCACCAGAGTTTGCACGTTCTCCCCGTGTCTACATGGGTTTCCTCCAAGTGGTCCAGTTACCTCCCACAGTCCAAAGACATGCAGGTTAGGTGGATTAGCGATATTAAATTGACTCTAGTGTGTGGTTGGGGTGTGTATGTGTGTTTACCCTGCAATGTCCTGGTGCCCTGTCCCGGGTTTGTTCCTGCCTTACACCCTATGTTAGCTGGGATAGGCTCCAGCAGACCCCCACGACCCTGTTCAGGGTTAGAAAAAGACTGACATTATTACCGGTATTTATCATTTGGGTGATATCTTATCCAAGGTGACTTACAACATGTGAGATACAATTGGTAGCAGAGGCAGGTGAAATGACCTGCTCATGGTCACATAGTGTCCGCGGTGAGATATGAACAAAAAACTTCAGGGTTTTAGATCTGAGGCCCTAAGCACTATGTCACACTGCAGACCACATCTCAAACCCAAGGTCATTTTACAAAAATGAATGAAGAATTAGGCACACAGAAAGCCAAAATACTTCAGATGACACAATACTCTCACAGAGTATATATTAATGGAAATAATTATATATACTGCATATATCTATATATATTATATACACTAGCTCCACCCGCATAAACTTTAAAGATCAATAAACAAAGAGGAATCACTAGCTAAGCGGAAGCAAGGTACACTCCAACACATGGTGAGAGGTAGAGCAACTCGAACACAAGATGGCGCGTGAGTGAGGAAGGCCCTGGCCCGGCTCACTATTCCTGACGACACGCTTCCCCCTCCCCTTGGCCTGCAGCCTCTGTCACGGATTAGTGCAAATATATCAGTCCTGCAAGCGAACTATGATTCTTAGCGCAATGAGAGCGCAAAATCAAACGGAATGTTCAAGCAAATGATAAAAAAAAAACCCAATCTTAATTCTAAACCCGTTAAGCGTGTATATATATATATATATATATATATATATATATATATATATATATATAAATGTCTATGCATGGAAGTGTGTGTGTCTGTCCAGCCCAGAAGTACGAGGCAGCCCAGAAGTCTGTGAAGCTCAAACAAGGTGACTCTGTTACCAAAGTAAAATTGCAGAGAAAACAGAAACTCGCTTAGCTGCTAATACACAAGCAAGGTGAGCACATCAGCAAAACAAAACCTCTGAGGAGAGAGAAACTCACTTAGCCACTGATAGACAATGGAGGCGAGCAGGTTGGCAAAATGAAACCACTGAGGAAAGAGAACCTCGCTTTGCCACTAATGCACAACCGATGCAATTGATTGATTGAAGTACCAAAATCCATGCTTTGTAGGAGCCTGGGATTTTTACAGTACGGGCTTAAACAGCTAATATAAATATATATAGCAATCTATGATACCAGTCCAAAATGTTGGGGTGCCAGCTGGGTCACCCCTTTTAATAGTACTGCACAAATCATCAAAATAAACAGGTGCTCGATGGCACATAAGTGGAAGATACACTTTCTATATACCTGAAGCTCAGGTCCGTGGTGTGGCTTGTGTCAAGAGCCCCCCTGGTTGGACTGGACAGTGCCAGTTGCCCTCAGTGGGCATCTTCTTGGAACTGTGGATGGAGAACAAGATAATGCCATTCGCCCCCTTGTGTCCCAGAGTGGTGTTGCTCACCTTGGATGAGCCTCTGATGCACATGTGTGACTAGATAGATAGATAGATAGATAGATAGATAGATAGATAGATAGATAGATAGATAGATAGATAGATAGATAGATAGATAATATCTGTCCAAAAAATGAAGTCTAGTATGTCAGACTTAGGTCTGGATTTACGTGCAGTGTAGGAAGCATGTACAGGGAAAGTAGTGATGATAATATATCAGTCAAGTATTTGAATGTATGCATGCAGTAGGAGGTGTGGTAGTGATGTAGTAGGAGAGAAAAATCTATGCATATGATAATATACGTGTGAAGTAAGGGATAGGATATAGAAAATTGGAGAAATTGAAATTCATTTAAAAAACAAATATTGGATATGTATTTTTTTAAATATACATTTAGCGTATGTTAAATATATTTAAATTTTATTCTATTTTATAATGTCTTTTCTATCTATCTATCTATCTATCTATCTATCTATCTATCTATCTATCTATCTATCTATTGATTAGGCCATGACATGCTTGGTAGAATTAATGGCTTTGAATAATTCGCTGCTATTAACTCAGCATAGATACAAGACACGAGGATCGCTTTATTGAGGACTAGGTGGTACGCTAAACGGAATGTGTATGTGTGTGTGTGTGTGTGTCTGACTGAACCGTGTAAGACACGTCATTATTTTCGGTAAAGAATGGAGCGACATCGTGGATAACACAAGTGCTTAACAACGCTATAAAATGTATACGTGTATCACTCTGGATCATATCATTTATGGACTGGTGCGCCATCCAGGATTGGTTTCTTGTTAACCTTAAAGAGCAGTCAAAGACTGAAAAATTAATCTTCATGCCGCTCACTACGATAGATAGATAGATAGATAGATAGATAGATAGATAGATAGATAGATAGATAGATAGATAGATAGATCAAATGTACTACATAAAATTAAATAAAGATAAAATTAAACAAAAGACAGTTGGAGGCTGCTGGCAGATAGATGTAAGGCATTAAACCCGCTTTATCGCCGGCGCAATGTATCATCGTGGCACTGGCAATGTCCGGCTGATGGCGCTGAGCATCTATGTCAAGAAATTCTTTATCATTCATCAGCTTGTTTTTCATATTTAGCGATAATAAGCAAAATATTTCAATATCCGAAAAAGTCGATAAACACTTGAATTTTATACTGACGCTCTTTCTATACAGAAAGTTTCTCCCCGCAAGATTATAAAGCACTGATTACTTCTATAATACGCACTATTGATACTGCTTTAGTAAAGACAAAAATATAATCTCCGATTAGTGCATTCGAATAATTTTGATTTCATACAGTTCTTTGGAAAATGAGCTCTTTGTTTCTAAAAAGTACATTCTAATAGGACGTGGCTGATTTTTTTTTTCTCTACACATGACAACTTTAATCAAGTTCCCGTGGGCTTTCAGCCGCAATGGAAAATCTTACCTGAAACAGCTGATAGAAGTAGCGCCGAGCTGAGTATCGACAGAGGTAACTTCATCGTACCTTTTTATAGGCAGGTGTCCAGATTTAGCATGCTCGCGGAATAAGCGCACATCCGAGGCGCCAGCAGCTGCAGACAAGAGGCGTTCAGATATTTGCACAGAAATCGACTCTCCGTTTTTATCCTTTCCTTTTTTTATTATAAACGCCTAAACCTTTAGTTTATGCTATTGATATAATTACTGTAATAATTATTTTTAGTACATTGGCTAGCGAAATGCCTGCGATGCAGCTGCGATGGTACTCCTCAACTGCCATTGAATCGCTGTAGGCAAACGGAGCGGAGCCAATGATCGCGGCTTAGAAGCCACGTGATTGGCTGACAGTGGCAGGACCGCAACTGATGTGAGAGAGCGCGGAGAGGATGTACAGAGGAGAGGCGGCTTCGTGGGCAGAGAGGAAGAGGTGCACTTTTTTAAGATTATCTTTCAATTTAATTTGTTACCTTAGTCGTACCTGCTTGAAATTTAATATGGAAACTACAGAGTCGGTTCAAATGAAAACATGTTGTAAATAAGCTTTCGAAGATCTTTCAATCTATCAACGCCAATATCTTATACTTCACGTTATTGGTTAAATGTTTTTAATAAGCATTTAATGTCGCAGTAAAATATCTTACTACAACTTACACCTTATTGATGCCTTACTCCAGTCAAAGACCGTCAAATTTATTTCAACAACATGACACTAAACTGCACCTGAACGTTGCTGCTTCTTTACTGACACTCCATTCATGGACACATGTAGTAACATCACATTTCACTTAATGTGCGTTATAACGTAAAGCAGAATTAAAAGCACTCAGTATCTCAATGTAAGGTGCACTTGCAGGAATTATTCACATCATATGCTTATTTCTTAATGAAAATAATAAACTCGACCTCATCACTCATAAGTTGTTATAGCCTGTCCTATACATTTCTCATGCAATGCAGGACCTCACAGTCTTTTTCCATCTTATCTTGTTTTTCATGTCTTTCTTGCCTTTCTCCCATGCCATTCCATCACATCCCAGCCATTTTCTTAATTTGCTTATCTAAGGATTGGGGATGGCAAGTGGGGCGACCCTCCCAGGCCCCGCGCCGAAAGGGATCCCGTTTATGAGGTCCACGTGTCCCGTTCGAGCGGATTTGTCAAGTTACATTCTCCAGTATATATATTTTTGAGATGCTTTTAAGAGGAACCCTTTTAAAACCCCAATCAAGGTCAAATTCCGTACAGGTACATCTTTGAAAACGATCCATAGTCCAGCTTCATTGCCCGAAATGGGTTGTCAGTATAATCCCTTCCTAAATCTATATATACTGTGTTAAAGCCAAATAGCACTGACTCACTCATCACAAAACCTCCCGAAACATGAAGACTTGCGACTTGAAATATATTGGGATATTTGTTACCATAGGAGCTCGCTTAGAAATAGTTTTAAAAATTTTGTGCTCCAAGCTTGAAATTTCTTATAGTTTTTTAGACTCGTTTGTATGCCTGTCCACTTTTCACTACTTAACGGATTTAGATCTGGCTTTTTTTCTATAATTTGCTTGAACATTGCTGACAGGACTCCATCGTTGTACACAGAAGTGAGATATGGTATCCTGCAGGGCTCAGTACTCAGACCTTTACTGTTTTCACTTTACATGCTTCCACTGGGATCTCTCATTAGGAAACATCATGTTAATTTTCACTCGTATGCAGATGACACCCAGTTATACTTTTCTTTTAGATCAAATGAAGTTTCTCAGATGTTGTCTTTAATTAGTTATGTTAGTGAATTAAAGGAGTGGATGGATTAGAACTACGTCTTTAAACACAAATAAAACAGAGATGTTAATTATTAGAGGTAACAATGCTGATCGCAACAATATTTGGTCATCATTTAACTGAGTTGGAATCCCCATTCATTTTACTGAATCAGCCAACAATCTAGCAGTTATCTTTGACTCTAGCATGTCATTTAAAGCACACATTACAAAGTTGTCCAAATGATGTTTCTTCCATCTTACAAATGTTGGGGAATTAAGGCGCTTTCTAAATAAACAGGATACTGAGAAATTAATTAATGCATTTATTTCTAGTAGGATTGACTACTGGATGTTCAAACTGTTCTTTATACAGTCTCCAGTTAATCCAAAATGCTGCTGGAACAATTATCACAAGAATATGAAAACACAAACACATAACTCCGGTTCTTAAATCCTTCCACTGGCTCCCGGTTAAGTTTAGGGCAGATTTCAAAATCCTCCTTTTAACATATAAAGCATTAAATGGCAGAGGTTCGGCTTACTTGTCTGAACTTATCATGACTTACAAACCAGAGAGCACATTAAGATCTCAAGATGCTGGTCTGCTTGTGATTCCAAGAATTAATAAAATAACAGTGGGAGGTCGAGTGTTTACTTCCAGGGCCCCTAAACTGTGGAGTGGTCTGCCTACTACAATAAGAGATGCCCCTTCAGTCTCAGCTTTCAAATCCCTGCTGAAGACTCACTACTTCAGTTTAGCACACCCTGACTAGAGCTGCTGATTAACAGTACAGACTGCATCTCTGTTGTTAGTCATTAGCACTAAAACATAAGTAATATGCTAGTTAGAATTTATTACTAACCCTCACCTATTCTGTTTCTCTTCTCGGTTCTCAAATGTGGCACTTGGTGCCACGGCCCACCTGCCAAGTTGTTTTGCCTGCCTAAGGTAAAGTCATCCCTGATGGAGGATCGCAGGAATCATGGGGTAGAGGCGGCCTTTCATCGGTCTGGCTGGCCCAGTGCTGTTTCAGCTGTGGAATGGCCAATAGGGGGAGGCAGCTTGATGGCTGAGGTCTCCAGGACTCTGAACAAATCCATATCCTATTATGGGATATCATCTACTGTTAAATTCTGCTCCATACTTATAAAATTTTTATTTTTATACTATTGAGTATTTGTTCTGTTCTGTGTATTGTACTGTATTGTATTGACCCCCTTCTTTTTGACACCCACTGAATGCCCAACCTACCTGGAAAGGGGTCTCTTTTTGAACTGCCTTTCCCAAGGTTTCTTCCATTTTTTCCCTACAAGTGTTTTTTATTTGGGAGTTTTTCCTTGTCTTTTTTGAGAGTCAAAGCTGGGGGGCTGTCAAGAGGCAGGGCCTGTTAAAGCCCATTGCGGCACTTCTTGTGTGATTTTGGGCTATACAAAAATAAACTGCATTGTATTGTAACATTCCGGTTGATTTTGCAACTTTATCATCGTGCTAAGTATCACATTTTGTTGGGTTGGCTTCTTCTTTTTCTACTCTAACTGGGATCTTGTCTGTTACCTTAACACTGCAAACCTCTGAAACCTGATCATCATCAAATCTCATACATTCTATCTTTTTCTTTCTGTTTATCTTCAACACTCTATCTTCCAAACCTTTTCTCCAACCTCCCAATATCCTTTCCTCTTTTTCCTTTCTGGTGCTACACAACACAATGTCATCCAGAAAACGTTTGCACCAGAGGGATTGGCTCAACACATCCATAAGCAGATTGTGATGGAAACCCGGGCGCTAGCAAGCCCAAACCCCGACACAAACACAGAAGCACAGTCCCGGGTTCAAATAAAGGTTGTTTATTAACCCAATTACCTCTAAATATACCACAATAATCACAAAATACAGGTTTCTCTCTCTACTATAATTCTCTTGCCACCACACTGCCCTCCTCCAGTGATGTGTTGCCTCTCTACCTCCCAGCTCCGATAGCTGGATAAGGTAGTATGGTCCCTTTTTTTACAGACCCGGGAGCAATTGCGGTGCCAGGACAATTGCCTGATGGAAGCAATTCTGGGTTCACACGGAAGTCTATTATAACAGGAAGCTTGTGTCCCTGCAGCACTCTCTCGTGTCACCCAGTGACCCTAGCAGGGCTGCCCTGCTGGACTACATTTCCCGGGATTCCCAGCTGGCTTCCCACTGGGCAGGGGATATCCGGGACTGCTAACACTGCATGCTGGGGTAATAAAAACTCCCCAGCAATATATTTTCTTTTTCATGGATTGTCCGTCCATCTTTTCATATCCTTCCTTCCTGGTCTGCTTCTTGTTTCCTTCCTGGCCTGGATGCCCATCCAGCCCATGTGGCATCTACAGGATCAAAGAGTTCCGGACTTTGGGCCGGTTTATACTTTACGCTCAGAACATTTACGGGCATGCATCACGGCTGCCACGTGTTCCCAGCATTCTTTTGACGTGTCCTCTGAGCATGTCGTCAGAAATTACCGCGGAGTGTGCGCAAGTTTCAGTACCAGCAAAAATATGGGTGGCATGTGTGTTCAAATTTTGGTATGTGACGTCAGCATCATTGTTTACTTTCAAAATGTGACACAGGCTTTCAGCTCCAAAAGGATGTCTGCGTGTTATTCGATGTTTGATGAATGATTCAATGCGGTGAAGCAAATCATCAGACTTTAATGCTAATATGTGAATGTCTTCACGGTGCTTTTCTTCACCCATTTTTCGCATAGGCAACACAAGCATATTCCCCATTGTAATGATGTGATACATTTAAAGATCTCACATTTAGAACATTAGAACAGTGTAGACAAGAACGGGTCATTCGGCCGAACAATACCACACATACCATCTTCTAGCATCAGAATGCAAAGAAATTTTATCTTCAACATCTTTCTTCCCTCAGCTCACAACACAGTGAAACTGGACGTTGTCTTATCACCACAATTATTTCTCACACTGCCACCTGGTGGAATCCTCCAGATTTCCTTAAAGTACACAATTACAGTCAGTACACTGCTTGCATAGCCACAGCAGCAGCGCCCTCTAGCTCACACGTCATGTAGCTTTAAGTATATCCTTAGTTTTTAAAGAAGATCCCTGGTGCAGACTTCCTCTAACTGGGGTCTTGTCTGTTACTCCAACACTACTCTTAACCCAAGTCCTCACTTGCTCATACGTATCGTGGCCAATCCACACTCACTTCTCTGGTCCTCCTTTCGTCACTCTCAAGCACTTCCTGACCTGTTGACGTGGCACTGCTCCATAAGCCTGCTCCAAATCAACACACACCACATACGGTAAACAAGTCGAATGCAGGACCCGTCTGATTTTGTTTAAGTACTCTTGCAATAAACTCTTCCAAGCTTTTTTCAGAGTCTGTCATGTTGTAATTCTTCTTTTGGTTTTAGCTGCTGCTTGTTCTTTTCCCAGTTCACGTGATCCTGCACAGCTTCAATTATGTTGAGGTCAGTGCTCTGAGGTTTCCAGTCAAATACTTTTATTGTTTCTTCTGCAGACGTCCACTCCGTGACTAAATTGTGCTTACAGTGTGTTTGAGTTTGTCATCAGCCAGAAAGTAGAAGTTTTTCGCAATAAGCTGTTTAACCCGAAGATACAGCACAATGAATCAAAATCTGTTTCTGATTCTCAGCAGGATTCAAATTCCATTGATTTTGACAAGGATCTCCACCATAAGGAGTGTCAAACACAGTTTCTGGAGGGATGCGATGGCTGCAGGATTATGTTCTGGCCACTTTCTCAGTTAGTAATTCTTCTTCTTTTGGCTGCACCATTTAGGATTTGCTACAGTGGATCATCTTCTTCCATATCTTTCTGTCCTCTGTATCTTGTTCTGTTACACCCATCACCTCCACGTCCTCTCTCACCACATTCATAAACCTTCTCTTAGGCCTTCCTCTTTTTCTCTTCCCTGGCAGCTCTATCCTTAGCATCTTTCTCCCAATATACTCAGCATCTCTCCTCTGCACATGTCCAAACCAACACAATCTCGCCTCTCTGACTTTGTCTCCCAACCATCCAACTTGAGCTGACCCTCTAATGTCCTCATTTCTAATCCTGTCCATCCTCGTCACACCCAATGCAAATCTTAGCATCTTTAACTCTGTCACCTCCAGCGCTGTCTCCTGCTTTCTGGTCAGTGGCACCGTCTCTAACCCATATAACATAGCTGGACTTACTACCGTCCTGTAGACCTTTCCCTTTCACTCTTGCTGATACCTGTCTGTCACAAATAACGCCTGACACTCTTCTCCACCTACTCTACCCTGGCTGCCCTCCCTTTTTCACTTCTCTTCCACAATCCCCATTACTCTGTACTGTAAATCCCAAGTATTAAACTCATCCACCTTCGCCAACTCTACTCCGTGTATCCTCACCACTTCATTGAACCTCCCTCTCAATAACACACATGTATTCTGTTGTGGTGGTCCTACTGACCTTCATTCCTCTCCTCTCCTCCTCATAACTCCACCTCTCCAGGGTCTCTTCAATCTGCTCCCTACTCTCACTACAGATCGCAATGTCATATGCAAACATCACAGTCCACGGGGACTCCTGTCTAATCTTGTCTGTCAACCTGTCCATCACCATTGCAAATAAGAAAGAGCTCAGAGCTGATCCCTGATGTAATCCCACCTCCACCTTAAATGTCCCTCTTATTTTATCAAGATTCTGTGTTTGCCATTATATTTAACCAAGGTTTGGCAGTAAATCTCCCCCTCGTGGGAATTTTTTGGAAGCATTTTTGGAACTCCTTCGCGTTTTGCGACTTGCAGTGTATAATTCTTCAGGTTCTGAGTTAAATACCCTGCCCTACAACTCAACCATCTGCCTTCTCAAAAGACTTCCCTATTCAGACGGGTGTCCAACAAGGCTGGGTCATATTGCCCCTATTGTTCAACACAGTGATCGATGAAGTAATGCAGAAAACGTTTGATGGCTGTCAATGGGTATAGTATGGAGTCGACGGACGTTATGTTCGCTGATGACAGTGCCATTTTTGCAGACGGTGACGCAAAAGCAACCAGATGGGCTTAAAATCAATGTTGAAAAAACGAAAGCAATGACATCCGATGGGTCTCCAGCTACCGTCTACCTTAATGGCATTCAGCTTGAGCAAGTCACGGAATTCAAATATCTCAGGTCAGTCATACAGGAGAAGAAAATAGTCGCTACCTAAAAGTTTTGCCGCCAAATCAGCTAAGCCACTGCTGCCTTTGGGTCACAAAACTGATGCCTTTCGCAGAAAAACAATATGCAAGTCAAGAGTAAGATGTGACCCCAACTGACCTTCTGTCATCCCAGTCCTCCAATATGGCTCAGACACCTGGACACATTTGTGGACAGACCTCAACAGGCTAGAAGCATTCCTGATGAGACGTCTGCAGAAAATTCTCGTTCATAGACTGCCTACGAAATAAAACGATAATGATCAGAGGCCTCCAATAACCCAGTATAGCTGGAAAAGTTCAGAAAAGAAGACTACGCTGGTTTGGCCATCTGTGCAGAATGGATGAAAACCAAATCCCTTACTGCTATGGCAAAACCGCCCCACAAGTTGGAAGGTACAATAAAATGCACCAAAGAAAACTTGGGTACGTCAAGTTGAGGACGACCTCAAAGAACATCGACTTAGCCAAGCAGAGGCCAAGGCAAAAGAGCAAGATCAAACCAGCTGGAAGCAAATCGTGCTGAATGTGCAAAACCCATCAGCACCTACAGTAGTATAAAGGCTCTGAGGGCAGCCTCGTCAGGATGCCCACTAAAGGACTGACGACAGCAGCTATTGTGCTTCACCGAAGATGGCACACACCTCATCAGCTCTTCTTCTGGCATATTGGGTGTTGTTGTGAAACATAAATTTGAAATTTGCATACATCAGTCCATAAGACAACAAAAGGATACAATCAAAGATGTGATACTATTTATCTTCATTTTCAGAAGGCTTTTGAAAAGGTACCACATGACAGATTAGTAACCAAAGTGCAAGAAGTGGGAATTCAGGGCACAAGCTGTAGGTGGTGTGGTGAGCGGCTGGGGGCGGTTCCCAGCCGGAACGCTTGGAAGGACCGGGAGAGGGACTATGCCTCCTCCGGACCACGAGATGGCAGCCGCCCTGGTTGGTATGGGGACCACAGGAACAAAGCATGGAAGCTCTACCCTGTAGGGGCCCATGGTCACTGCCAGGGTGCGCCCAGATGCCTCAAAGGCCCTGGACGCCAGCACTTCCACCACACCAGGAGGTGCTGGTGGAAGGATTACCAGGGACACCCGGAGTGCTTCCTGGTGCTCATCCGACACTTCCGCCACACCAGGAAGTGCCGCAGGAAGCTCATCTGGAGGCACCTGGAGCACGTCCGGGTGGACATAAAAGAGGCCGCCTGCCTCCATTCGTCAGCTGGAGTCGGGTGGAAGAGGACCGAGCTCGGAGGAGAGGAGTGGAGGCAGTCAGAGCGAGAGGCATTGTTTAAAGAGGCCTGGACTGAGGGTGCTTTATAGGAAGTAAAAGGTTTTGGGACTTTTTCAGATTTAGGTGATGTAACATGTGGTGACCATCAGGCAGTGGCTGTTAAAGCCCAATGGGAGCCCTAAATGGGGTTGACCTTTCTCAAAAACAGGATCGACCAATGTGGGACATTGGTAAACATTGTGAAAAATGTCCATGTGAAAGAAAATACAAAATCTCACATGTACAAAGGAAATTGCGTCTCAGTCCCCTTCAAAGTAGGCACCTTGAGACCCCACCCAGTTCTCTGAGCGTCTCTTCTACTGTTCGAAAAACTCTGCAAAATCCTTTGTTGGAGTTGCCACCAGCTGCCTCGTCATGTTTTCCTGAATCTCCTTCACAGTCTGAAATCTCTTCCCTTTCAAAGGTGATTTTAGTTTTGGGAAAAGCCAGTAGTTGCAGGGTGCCAAATCTGGGCTGAGTCACCTGTGTGCTTTGAAGTTTGGGACAGACTCGCACTGTCAGTCGCCAATCTTTGTTGATTGCAGCCCCTACACTTTCAACATTCTCAGGTGTTCTGCTTGTTGCAGGCCTTCCAAAACACGGATCACTTTCAGGAGATTCTTGGCCATCTTTGTAGAGTTTGTGCCATACTTTCGTTTGCGTGGCACTCATTGCATTGCCCTCGAAAGCCTTCTGAATCATCTGAATAGTTTCCACAGACAAACAAGCTTATTGCAAAATTTGATGCAGATAAGTTGTTCTACTCACTCAGTCATTTTGAATGCAATGGCCACACAGTACACATGATCACTAAATGGTGTCTAGCGCCCCCTACTGACTAGTCCAGTGAAGTTGTCATTGTTCACGCATGTGCATTCCAGTCCACTCTCCTTGGTTGCCAGGTTACATCAAATGCCTGCCGCACAAACCGTTCTTGTTATATTAACAATAGGTGGACTTTTTCCGGACAGACCTTGTATGTCATTGTTCTACATTTGCAGATTCATTGTTCGTTATGTCTTCACTGCTTGGATTAAGTATGTTATAGCTGTGATCTACAGGAGTCCCTAAAGCACAGCTGCCAAAAACACTTTCAACATGGCCCACTAGCGGGGGGAACACCATCAAAATACCCTGTCCAGAAACCTAAAGGGCCAAGACAAATCTTTATAAAATAAAAGGCTTATTTATTTTAACACAGACTGTGCAAACCCCAAAACTCCAAAGAGCACAAAGGAATTGCCTGAAAGGTAAGGTAATACACAACAAACAAAGTCCTAAAACTGAATCCAGAAGCGTGGTCAAAAACATGTAGAAATGAAAATCCAAAGTCGAAATTGACAAACAAAGCACAGGGTCAAAAATTCCAAAAAACACAAGCAATAGCAATGAACACAGAAACGTACGAAAACTCTCCACTCCCTAGAACATTCAATGAACCGCAAGGAATCATGAGGAGGCCCTCACTTAAATAGGGTGGCGGAGTGTTCCTGGTGGTGATAGGAAGGTAGCCCCGCCCCTTGTGTAACCACCCACAAAGCACAAGGGACAAGGACAAAATGTACCAAATAAACAAAATAAATCTTATTATAAATAAATGACATTAAATCACACGAAACAAACCAGAAACACAACTTTGAACACCAAGCAGAAAGAATATACTGGCTGAACTATGACAGTTATATGCCTATCATACAGTGCCTTTCATATCTATCTGTTTAAAATTAAAAAATCTATCTATCTATCTATCTATCTATCTATTAAATTGTGCCTTTCATTCTATCTATCTATCTATCTATCTATCTATCTATCTATCTATCTATCTATTAAATTGTGCCTTTCATTCTATCTATCTATCTATTAAATTGTGCCTTTCATTCTATCTATCTATCTATTAAATTGTGCCTTTCATTCTATCTATCTATCTATCTATACTAATAGAAGGCAAAGCCCTCACTGACTGACTGATTGACTGACTCACTCACTCATCACTAATTCTCCAACTTCCCGTGTAGGTGGAAGGCTGAAATTTGGCAGGCTCATTCCTTACAGCTTACTTACAAAAGTTAAGTAGGTTTCATTTAGAAATTCTATGCACAACGGTCATAACTGGAACCTATTTTCGTCTAAATACTGTATACGACCATAGCCTGCAGGTCGGTCGCCGTGTGAGGCGGAGTTGCGTCCCGCATCATCACGCCTCCCACGTAATTGAGTGCCTGCCCATATAAGGTAAATATTTGCGGGTGAAGGACTGTGCTTAGCATATTCATAAGTGCAGTTACTGCGGAAATCAGCACGTCTCCCACGTAATTGATTGCCTGCCCGTAGACACGCAGCCACTAAATATTCACGTCCACACACTCGGTAAATGAAAAGCCAGTTTCCCTTTCGGTTTGTACATGTTCAGTCTCTCCCTGTGCATTTCCTGTGCAGCGAGCAAGAGAGAGAGAGAGAGAGCGAGAGAGCGCAGCACACACACAAACAGGCAGCACAAGAGAGAGAGACAGACGCACACACACACGCAGCGCGAGAGAGATAGCGGGACACACACACACAGGCAGTGCGAGAGAGAGCTGGATGCATTAAGGTAGGAAGGCAGTTAAAGAATGCACTGGTCTTGATTTTGTTTTCACTTCTCTTTCCAGCGATCTGTTCGAAGTGTGCATTGTTGCAATGTTATTTTTCTTGGTGGTTTATTAAATTACGTATTTTTTCAAATGTTTATTTTTTCCCTGCACTTAAACCTCATTAAAAAAAGTGCTTTTAGCCAGCGGTTGGTAGCGCTATAGCACGAACTATTGCAGTGTTAGTTTTCTCTGTTGTTCAAGGTTTTTTCAGTGTTATTCAATGTTTTTACATTTAGTTTACTATTACACTGTGCATTCTATGGTATAATTATATTTGTGCTTAAAAACTAAATAAATATATATTTACATTCAGTTCGTATGGTCTGGAACGGATTAATTGTATTTACATACAATCCTATGGGGGAAATTGCTTCAGTTCATGACCAAAGAGGGTTGCGACCAGAGTTCTGGAACGAATTATGGTTGTGAACTGCGGTTACACTGTACCGGGAATGCCTGTTAAACATTTAGATTCACGAGTAGCGATTTGGGTGGTGAGATGTCTATCGAGGTGATCACTGTAATATTTATATGTCATTGAAATGTATTATTATTAGGCATGGTTTAGTCACCTATGTCATCAGGAAGGCACCAGAAAAAGGTACCTCAAGGTTACTATTATGGAAGTTAATTTAGAGCACGGATGCCGTGAATGTCAGAGCTGCAATAAATAAAGTTCCCCTGTATACTTTAAAAGAAAGTCTCGCAATCATTTCATTTTTCACAATTTGTGAAAACAAGACATGGTATCAGAATATAGGACAATCATGGATTTTGTTGCAGTTTCTTCATCACAAATTGACTGGGATTCTCTTAACCTGCAGGGAGAATGGAAAAAGTTCCGACAGCATGTGGAGCTGATGTTTTCTGGCCCGCTAAAAGGCAAAGATGAGAGTGAGAAATGCAGCTACCTGCTCCTGTGGACTGGGGAAAAAGGAAAAGACATTTTTAACACATTGACTCTAACCCAGGAGGAAGCCAAGGTACTGAAAACTTATTATGGCCGCTTTGAGGCGTTTGTCATGCCTAAGACGAATATGATATTCGCGAGATACAAGTTTAATGAGAAGACGCAGGGTATAAATGAGACTTTTGATCACTTTGTAATGGTGTTAAAATTGCTGGTGAAGGACTGTGCTTATGGAAATGAAGACGAGATGGTCAGGGATAGACTAGTGTTTGGCACAAACTCAGCGAAAGTGCGAGAGAAACTTTTAAATGCCGTGTCTGAGCTAACATTAAATAAAGCCGTGGACATCGCAAGATCGCACGAGATAGCACAAGCACAGCTGAGAACCTTCGATGCATGTACTCCGAGCGGCTCACGTGAACTGACTGTTAACGCAGTACGCAGAGAACAAGCAAGAGCTCCAAAGAGCGCTGAACAAAAAACGCATTACACAATTGAGAAGGCAGCAAAAGAATATGAAGCAAATGATGCATACACACATATTATTAAGTGCAGCTACTGCGGAAACAAAGCACATGGTGGAAAAAGTCAATGTCCAGCTAAAGGAAGACAGTGTAAAAAATGTGGTACACTGACAATCATGTTACGTTATTTTTAAAATGTTTCCTTTTCTTTTTCATGACTTCTTTAACACCTTACTTCCCCGCGCGGGTATTCTAGTCTATTATATAGTACCTTTCACATCTATCTATCTATTTTATAGTACCTTTCACATCTATCTATTTATCTACCTATCTCTCTGAGCCCCTTGTTGTGTAGTGCAGATCAGGTAGCGACAGGCACAGCCCCCCATCCCAAGTATATAAAGCTGATCTCTTGCATCACAGGCTCGCACTGTTGGGGAGTGCTAGTAATTAGGAGATGCAGAGATAGATGAAGTAATTGGAATATTGTGGACTCGGAGTATAATATATTTTAATTCAGGGAGGAATGGTGGCATAATGGTTAGCACTGTGGCCTCACAGCTCAGGTCACACTTTGGCCACAATAATCGGTCCAACACAGCTGGTGGATGCTTCCCTGACTCTCAGAAGCACTTTAAAAGTCTGTCACACCATTATAATCTATGAAAAAAAATAGTTCAATTTCTCCTTTTCCATTAACTTCAAAGCATTTTACCAAGTTTGTCCAAATTCACAGACCTTAACGCGTTTTTAGCAAACTTGAAGCAAAGTGAATTCATTTGCTTATAATAACTGTTCACCAAAACCAAAACCTTGATTAGAAGTCATTGTCAAAGGAACTGTTACGAAAGATCAAACCCCTAAAAATCGAACACACTCCAAGGTTCTTTAAGAGTTTATTCAAAATCCCAAAATGTCGTTTGACATGCAGCTTCATCGTCAAAAGCGTTGTGCACGTGAAGTCACAGTGAGCATATTGTGGTCCTCCACGATGGGCCGATGGGAGATGGGGCACCGGTGGGAGGCCTCTGTTCCATCTCATTTACTGGACTATTCCTCTCAGCAGGTCTCTGCCACTTATTGATATTTATGACCCTGGAGAAAACCTTCTGCTTGGTCAGGCTTTCATCAGCTCGCCCAGAAGGATTACCAGATCAGATCCTAACACCCAAGAGAAAAGAAGCTTATGATTTTGAGCTTTTCGATCCTATTTAACTGCCACTGTGATGTTTTAAAAATTAAAGTGGAAAATTGCCAGTTTTATAAAAAGAAACCCCTTCTAGGTCATGTTAGCTACAATTTTAGGCCAATGTATATTTATTTCATTAGGTAAATTGACTTAAATTTTTTTACCAGGTAATGAAGTTAAAAAAATATTAATTAATAATCAACAGAATGTTAAATTATTTTTTTGGTACAATTGTCACATGAGCTCCATCTAACAGTGTTTTAGCACAGCGCATATCCAAAAACTCAACTCATTTAAGCTTAAAGTTTAAGTTCAGTGGGACACATGTTAATCAGTTGTGGCAGTAACAAAAAATAAAAGATTAACTAGGATAAGCTTTTAAGTGTGGAGTCAGTTGAGGTTCAGTAGAGCAGGTTTAAAGGCTGGATATGCTTAACGCTACCCGATTCGTGCGCTTGAGGACGCTGCTGCTACTCAAGCAGTATAATGTCTATACTTGTGTACTTAATGTAAATCTAGAGGATTCTACCATGGGGCAGTGTGAGAAATCATCACGGTGAGAAAACAATGTCCGAGTTCACTGTGTTGTGAGTTGAGAGAAGATAGATAGATAGATAGATAGATAGATAGATAGATAGATAGATAGATAGATAGATAGATAGATAGATAGATACTTTATTAATCCCAAGGGGAAATTCACATACTCCAGCAGCAGTATACTGATAAAAAATAATATTAAATTAAAGAGTGATAACAATGCAGGTAAAACAGACAATAACTTTGTATAATGTTAACGTTTACCCACCCGGGTGAAATTGAAGAGTCACATAGTGTGGGGTCTCCTCAGTCTGTCAGTGGAGCAGAACGGTGACAGCAGTCTGTTTCTGAAGCTGCTCCTCTGTCTGGAGATGATCCTGTTCAGTGGATGCAGTGGATTCTCCATGACTGACAGGAGTCTGCTCAGCGCCCGTCGCTCTGCCACAGATGTCAAACTGTCCAGCTCCGTGCCTACAATAGAGCCTGCCTTCCTCACCAGTTTGTCCAGGCGTGAGGCGTCCCTCTTCTTTATGCTGCCTCCCCAGCACACCACTGCATAGAAGAGGGCGCTCGCCACAACCGTCTGATAGAACATCTCAGCATCTTATTGCAGATGTTGAAGGACGCCAGCCTTCTAAGAAAGTATAGTCGGCTCTGTCAAAGATATTGAAGATAAAAATTACTTGCAGTCTGATGCTGTTGCGAAGGTGCAAAAAGAAAGAGGGCAACAGTGGTTAGATTCTTGAATAAAAGCACACATGTTCATTTGATATTTGGACTAAAGTTTTCACACATTATACATTTCATGTCATTATTAGTATAACATGGAAAAAGTTTCTGTTTTAGTTATGTGTTCAATTTATCTTGGCTCACATTTCCTTTCATCCTACACTTACACAGATCGTTGTAGACACGGAACACTTATATATAAACGTCTACGCATGGAAGTGTGTGTGTCTGTCTGTCCAGAAGTGAGAAGTGGAGTCGGGGTAAGGGCTCCGCCACTGAGGAAACAAAAAAGTTGCTTAACCGCTAATAACACAAGCGAGACGAGCACGTCAACAAAATTAAACCTCAGAAGAAAGACAACATTGCTTAGGCACAAACATCGGCAAAATTGTATCCCTTTAAGTTTTCCTCCCACTGCTAATGCACAAGCAAAGCAAGCATATTGGCAAAACAAAACTTCTGAAGAAAGAAAAAATCGCTTAGCCACTAATTTCGGCAAAACAATATCCCTTTTACTTTTCCTCCCACCGCTAATGCACAAGTGATGTGACCACATCGGTAACTGCTTGTGCTGATCAACACATTTGCAAAACAAAAGATGCTAATGAGGAGAGGTGCGAAGGAATTTAAGGTGGCACGGGATTACGAGTTTTTTCGTAGGCTTCAGGGATTCTAGTGTTAAATATAGTGCATCATTACGATGGGGAAAATGCAAGGTTTGTTTTGCCTGTGCTAGAAATGGATGAAGAAAAGCACCATGAATACTTTCGTATGTCATCATTTAAATTTGATAATTTGCTTCATCGTATTGAACCATTCATCAAACATCAAAGCGTACACAATGATTCTGTTGGAGCTGCAATGCAGTTTGCCATATTAATAGTAAAAAACTGACGGAACATATCAAAATTTTAACACACTGCCATCCAAATGTTTGCTGGTACTGCACCTCACACATATGTCGCATTCATTTCAACATGCTCAGAGGACATGTCAGGATAATGCAGGGAACACGTGGCAGCTGTGATGCGTGTACGGAATCATTCTGCACATCAAGTATATTGTTGCCCTTAAAGTATTTCACATACAATGCAGGATGAGGTCATCCTGAAATGTAGAAGCAGTAAGAAATTTAAAAGAACTCAGCAGTGGATAAATAAGCATCTAAGAAAGAATTTGCAAAGATAAAAATGGCTGTTTGAGATGAACATGACGAATAGCTGAAGTGCTAATCTCAGGGTTTATGTGAGCAGAAGAGCACCAGGTTAAATAGTGTATTAGGAAAGCTAAAAGGTAGTTAGAGAGAAATATTGCAGAAAAGGAAAGAAATGACCCAAAGTAATTCTTTCAGTACAGGGTAGGCACAATGGGGGGCCTGTGGGGGCCAGACCACTCCATTCAGATGTGTTTGCACTCCAAACAAATTCTTAAAATAATTATTTAGACATATATGTAAATTGTCAATGCATAGTTTAAACATATATATACTGTATATATACTAGGCTGACCCGCCTTTTAAGGCGACCGACTTTTAAGTTGACCACTTCTTAAGGCAATTCAATATGTAGATCAATTTGATATTTTATACAAACTCATTAATTTGGTTATATTGCATTTGAGCGGTATTACTTTAATACTCGTAGTTTCTGTTATTTTTGTGATGAAATTTAAACTTTTTTTCTATATTGAGGTCGCAATTTTGAACCCCCCTGATATTTACTACGTGGTGAGGCATTTGTACTCCATCAACATTATTTCCAGAGACATAATTTTGTCTATTTTTCCAGCGCATCGCGCACAAAAGCAAGGGAACGATGGGAGCACCAGAACTCTGCTCACATCATGTCGCTTCGTACCGCAAGCTGCAAGTAGTAGGTCAGTGATAAGCGGAATACCGCTACGCTTTCCACTCACGGGACCGAAGGACAATCCCGACCGCTTTTATATAGTAAGAAAGAAAAAGAAGATATCGCACAGTCTGGAGTAGAAAATCATCTTTTACCAGGAAAAATGAAACTACAAATCCCATTGCATTGCAAAATGTACGGGGCGTGTGAAACTCCGCGCCTGCGTAGCACTCACGGGACAGAAGGACACCCGACCGCTTTTATATAGAAGGATGTATGTGTGTAATGTACTAGTAAAATACCTGCGCTTTGCAGCGGAGAAGTAGTGTGTTAAAGAAGTAATGAAAAAGAAAAGGAAGGAAACATTTTAAAAGTAACATAACATGATTGTCAACGTAATTGTTTTGTCACTGTTATGAGTGTTGCTGTCATATATATATATTATATATATATATATATATATATATATATATATATATATATATATATATATTTTGTCACGCACGTGCGAGTCGGATTTTAACACACCTGGGAAAACATTCGCCGGCAGGGAATGGCAGGGTACTAACTTTCTCCCTGTGCTTTCTTACAGAAAAAAAGACGCTCCGCCGCCATAAGTCGGCTTTGCCCGCACTACGTTTACTTCCGCCCTTCCTCCGCCATCTTGTCCTGACATCATTGGTCCCAGCATCCCTCACGGTTCCTTCCCAACATTCATCCACTTCCGGCTCCTCCCTCATAAAATGACCGCCGACGCCATGCTTCGGCGTCTCGCATTTGAACTGTTTAGTTTATGTTTGACCTGCTTTTCTTTCTTGAATTATTGTGGATCGTCTACAATATACGGGGCCGGAAAACCCCAAACCTTTGTGCTGTCTCCTTTTGGAGTTATTACAATATATATACACATACATACATACACACACACATTATATATACAGTATATATATCTATATATATATATATATCTAATATATATATATATATATATATATATATATATATACACATACACACACACACATTATATCTATATCTTATATACTGTATATATAACAAAATACCTGCGCTTCTGCGGTGAAGTACTGCCTTAAAAGTTTTATTAAGAAGAAAATTAAACCTTTTTAAACTGAGGGAAAATATACCAATAATTATTTGTTAAGGATCTCTTTGTATACCACATTGTGAGTTCGGCCCTCCGGTTGTAATATGACCGAGCTGTGCTCTGAGCTTACTCTTGAGCATGTAACGTACAGTCGGCCATGTGAACAGTAATCTTGTTTCAAATCTCACAGCTTGGATTGCTGCTGTCATAATCGGTTTGAGTTTCATGGTTTGTTTCAATTACGACAGTATTTGCAGGACTTGTTGTGTTGAAGAGACATTCGGCATCTGTCAAGCGTTGTAAGTATACAACCGGTTTCATCGATAACTTCACATCCAGCTTTTGAGAGTTTAAACATTCATAAACATCAAAGTGTCCACTACTGAAATCGTCACCTGTCAATCTAAGATGTTTAAGAGGCATTGGCGGTTGTCAAAAGGTGCAAAATATTAGGCCATTTCGGTTCACTTGAAAATGACAACTGAACAATTCAGCAGCAGCCATCAACTCACATGCAGAACCATAGGTGAAGGGCTTAAGCATTTTACTCTTCTAGTGCTCCTGTGTAGTATAATCATCTCCTGTACCGTCATCAGTCCACACCTTGAACCTGTCCCAGTCATTCAATACAACAACAACAACAACAACATTTATTTATATATCATATTTTCATACAAACAGTAGCTCAAAGTGCTTTACATATTAAAGAATAGAAAAATGAAAAACATAATTATAAAAAATAAATCAACATTAACATCGAATAAGAGTAAGGTTCAATGGCCAGGGGACAGAAAAAAAAAACTCCAGACGGCTGGAGAAAAATAAAATCTGTAGGGATTCCAGACCATGATACCGCCCAGTCCCCTCTGGGCATTCTACCTAACATAAATGAAACAGTCCTCTTTGGATTTAGGATTCTCACGGAAAGGCTTGATGATGATGATGGTCACGTAGACTTCTTCCTTTTAATCCGTCCATCATTGTTGGAGCATCATGAAGCGTTGAGTAGGTGGAGGTGGCGCAGGCCACCACCACAAAGAAACCGGAAAAAGAAACAGAAAAGAGAGTAGGGGTCAGTACCGATTTTAGAGCCACCATGAGTAATTATTATGATGAATTGAGCATACAGAGTATCAGGATTAAGTTAAATTACGATTAAAATGAAGTTATAAAAAGGCCATGTTAAAGTAATGTGTTTTCAGCAGTGTTTTAAAGTGCTCTACTGTATCAGCCTGGCAAATTCCTATTGGCAGGCTATTCCAGATTTTAGGTGCATAACAGCAGAAAGCCGCCTCACCACTTCTTTTAAGTTTTGTTCTTGGAATTCTAAGGAGACACTCATTTGAGGATCTGAGGTTACGATTTGGAATATAAGGTGTGAGACATTCCGATATATAAGATGGGGCGAGATTATTTAAGGCTTTATAAACCATAAGCAGAATTTTAAAGTCAATTCTGAATGACACAGGTAACCAGTGTAGTGACGCTAAGACTGGTGTGATGTGTTCTGATTTTCTTTTCCTAGTTAGGATTCTAGCAGCTGCATTCTGCACTAGTTGCAAACGATTTATTTCTTTTTTGGGTATTCCAGAGAGGAGTGCATTACAGTAATCTAGTCGACTGAAAACAAACGCGTGAACTCATTTCTCAGCATCTTTCAGTGATATAAGAGGTCTAACTTTACTTATGTTTCTTAAGTGAAAAAATGCTGTCCTAATGATCTGATTAATATGTGATTTAAAATTCAGATTACAGTCAACAATCACCCCTAAGCTTTTTACCTCCGTCTTGACTTTTAATCCTAATGTATCCAGATTATTTCTAATAGCCTCATTGTATCCATTATTGCTGATCACTAAAATTTCAGTTTTCTCTTTATTTAACTTGAGAAAATTACTATTCATCCATTCTGAGATACTAGTCAGACATTGTGTTAGTGAATCAATAGAATCGGGGTCATCAGGTGCTATTGATAAGTACAGCTGTGTGTCATCAGCATAGCTATGGTAGCTCACGTTGTGCCCTGAGATAATCTGACCTAACGGAAGCATGTAGATTGAGAATAACAGCGGACCCAGGATAGAGCCTTGTGGAACACCATATCGGATATCATGTGTCTTCGAGTTGTAATTCCCACAACTAACAAAATATTTTCTTTCATACATAAGACAGAATGTTCCTCTGGATATCAAGAGTGAGCCTGATATGGCCGTGCAATATGTAACAAAGAGAATGGAAAAGGTAGGTGCCATCTCCGGGCATGGAAACCACTTGGTAAGTGACAGTTCTTTGATCGATGATGATCACCTCGATAGACATGTTAATGGGGGTACGGTTGGAATGATAAAGGAAATGGGTACCTGAACAATGTAAAGCAAGTCTAAAATACCTACACAATAACTATAATCGTAATAAACGAACAATAAAACAGCGGAGAAGCCGTGGATTAAATAAAAAGGCTGTAGTTATCAGCAGAGAGACATGAATCAAGTGGCGAAGCAAGGAAGGGAATGTAGAGACTGGAGTGACGGACGGCCTTATATAGGCAGGCAGCCAACAACGTGGGAGGCGTTGGGATGGGGGATCCAACGCCACCTCACACGGTGACTGAGCTGCAGGCTATGGACGTATATATGTACGTAAGTAGGATTCAGTTAGCCTTGGGAACCCACGTACCAAATTTCTTAAAGATGGGCTCATAAGTAACAAAGTCTGTTGAAAAGTTCAATATGGCAGCCGACAGTGGCATCATACCACCGAAATAAGTACCAAATTTCAGCCTTCTACCTACACGGGAATTTGGAGAATTAGTGATGTTGGAAAGTTCAATATGGCGGCTGACAATGGCGTCATACCACCGAAATAAGTACGTACATTGGTTTTGGTTAGCGCAGGGAAGCCGCCTACCAAATTTCGTGAAGATGTGGCCATAAATAAGAAAGTTCAACATGTTTGCCAGAATGCCTGCAGAACTGTTGTTGCAGTGGCACTGCTTGTGAGTTTATCCGTTTCAGACAGTCACTATTGGAAAAAAGTGTAGGAATTTAATTTTGGGGCTACTTAACAAAAAGCAATAACTGAACGTTAAGTAAACAATAATAATTCTTTACATTTATAAAGTGCTTTTCTCACTACTCAAGGCAATTCAGTGAACAGGGAGCCACTTCAGCCACCTCTAATGTGTAGCAGCCACCTGGATGAAGTGACGGCAGCCATCTTTTTGCAGCAGTATGCTTACCACACATTAGAAATACATGACCAGGAGACGCGCCCTGCAGGCCACAAAGTAAAATAAAAAGTGAACAATAACCAGGAAAATCGTAGTCAGAGAATGGACAAAGGTCAAAATGACACGCAGAAGCATCAAAACCGAAAGAAGTATCAAAACTCAGTGTCAAAAAACAACCAAAAACAGCAAAGATAAAGTGCTTAAGTACTGCAAAATTAAATACAAATACCCTTGAACAAATGAGCGCAATCTTTAAGCTGTCATTCTGATAATGTCACCAAGGAGCATGCCACGGAACCCTAACCCTAATTTCTGGGAAATATTGCCAGGGAGACAGCAAATACTAAAGCTTTACAATAGCCAATAAACTCTAACTGCGGACCTCCAGGGTTCCGTTAAGGAGGTTGTGGCTTTTCTCACATACATCAGTGATGTTACTAGATAGATAGATAGATAGATAGATAGATAGATAAGATAGATAGATATTTTATTAATCCCAAGAGGAAATTCACAACGATACGCCCAGTTTGACACTATTTTTTAGATTTATGTTGTGGGAGGGTATTCTGACTCAAGTCAAGTAAACCAGGTGACAGAAACGTGCAATTCAGTTGGCTGCCCGGCTGACCTACTGAATTGCGCAGCACTTGGAGGTCTGCAGCTGGACCCTTCTCAAAATATAGGTGTTCTTTAGGAATATGAAATGGCGACACGGGAAAACATAAACAAACTATGAACGTTTTAAATATGCCATTTTCACAATTTTTGACCAAAAATCCCAAATCCTTTAGTTTCAAACCCTCTAATTCCACACACTAATATGAATGCACTCAGAAAGGGCGTAAATAATTCATGAATATCAGCAATCATGTCAGTAAGTGGGTTACTTACAACACCAATGTCTTTTCCTGAGTTACTGTACCAAAGCTTGGTGTTTCTTTGGTATCGAAGAAAAATGGATTCTTATGCTTCAGGAGATAATGCGGCTGTGCTTTAGCAAGTGAAATAACAACTATTTACTTCCATACACCCATATAGGTGACTATTAGACATTTGAGGAGAACCTTAAAAATAGCAGCAGCCCCAGCACTGCCCCCTCCTGGACACCACTCTTAATGTCAGCCAATTCTGATCAGCTTCCTGTGTCTGAGCCAATTCTGCACCCATCTGCACACCACACCCTGAATTCCAACTTTTTTTAGTTTGATGTCCACCCTCTCATGTGGCACCTTATCAAATGCTTTCTGAAAGTTAAATGGGTAAAGCTAAAAACAAATCGAACCTGGAGATTATCCAAATCATGGATGGTGAATTGAGCAACTAAGAAATGTGTCCCATAAACAAAATGACAGCACCTACAGTATATAATAAATGAAGTGATGTTACAGAATAATAATGACATCATAATAATTAAATATAAAAGAATTTCCAGAGGAAGAAAAAAATGACAAAACCCAAATAAAAATGTTCTGCAAGATGTTAAACTAATACTTGCATGCTTATATTAAGAATATGGTAACACTAAGAAAATAATTGTCAATTCACAAAACAGTTCAAATCCTGCTCCCATTTTTAGGAGATTTTGATCTGTGGACGTTTGCAGACTGGACATGTTGTGGAAACATCTTCAAAGAAGGCAGTCAGTCACGGAGCTCAGATGAGTATGAGAATTATGTGCAAATGTCTCAATCCATGGAATGAACAATCAATTAATTACTTTATCTGTTTTTAAACCTTTTTCTCTAATTGCATCACCTCATCTAATAAATCATATCATCTGACTTCTAATTTGGAGAACTTTATTACCTCGTCCGATCATTTAAGGCCACCAGAAATTTCAGACTCATGTCGATTCTCCCCTGATTCTGAACTCCACTTCAGTAAAAGAGGTGTTGTGTGGATCGTCATATTGATTTTATCACCGCTTCATAGTAGGGGTGCATGGGCATTCCCATCAGTTTATTCCCACTTTCTTTACTCATTTACCTCATTCTAACCTTGGAAAATTACATTGGTAACTGGTGCTTTCAGCTTTCAGTTACATTTAGTTAACCATTTTTTCTGGCGTGCAATCATTCATTTTGTTATGGCTTCATATACTTGTAATAAATTGTAAAAGATTATTATATTGTCACACACGTGTGCTTGGGGGACAACTTCATGGGTTATATAAATGTAATTACACTTCCAACTCCGGGTTTGGCACTGTTGTCTAATGCCTTTTCTCTTCATCCTTCCGTCAGACTCAACCCCGATGACATCACTTCCGGTTCCCAGTCACCTGAACCCACCCCTACCTGTCATCCAAAGTGAAAACCACCATCTTGGAGACAATCGATTGAAGACTAACGTCTGATAAGACCGTTTATTATTTTTCTTTGCACATTTCCAATCTACCAAATATACTACAGTGCTTCAACTTTTTCTTTGTTTCTGTGGTTTATTCTTATAATGTATTAACTAAAATACCATAGGCACTGGTCCAGTGTCTTTCCTGATGGATTGCTGATACTGTAAAGTGAGACGTAAAAGCTGTTTTGTATTTTTCTCAGTCCAGTGAAACTCTGGTCTGCCGGTATATGATTTGCAAATGGAGGTGCTGGAAGATAAATGGAGGCATACGTGGGGTAGCTAAGGATTTTAAAGCTAGGAGCCCATTCTCCCTGGACCTTTTTGTTGCCAGATAACCACACAAATCAATATGAACATGTCTGAAAAATTCTAGATTGTTTCTCCTAATCACTGAGATAATCAGTGAGGTGGTTAATGATACCTATTAAAAATACCTGTAATTTCCGACAGCCCATGTTCCTCTCTTAATGACATTCAGCCTCTATAATTTATCATTATTGCAATGCTTTTCACACTTTGTATCCCTATGTGGAGGGAAAGTATGTAAATTATGCTTAAAAGTGCAATAAAGGAAGAGGAGAGCGAGGGAATAAAATCAAGGGGAGGTGGATAAATTTAGTTTATTGGAGATCGGCTGTGTGGAGCTCATTAAGACGGACTTGTTACACAAATAGTAACTGCAGTGACAAAGCGTTTAAGTATTAAATTGATGATTTCTGGTGAGCTAGTGACATGACCATATGTGCATAGCAGAACTCCTTCTTTGCCAACAATTGAGGTGATAAAGAACAATGTAATAAAGTTCAACTTACTTCACAATCCCACCGAACACATCAATTGCACCTCAGGCCTTGCTTTATGTATGGCTTACATGATGGTGGCGGTGCTCTGACTTGATAGGAAACAGGCCGTCACTAACTGAGCACATTGATTTCAGGGTCTTTCAATTATTTTAATTATTTACTGGCTAATATTAGTAACGTTCAGGATGTCTACTACTAATAATAATAATGATAATAATACATTTTATTTATATAGCGCCTTTCCCATGCTCAAGGCACTTCACAGAGGTTAAGAAAGAACGGCAGGGTATACAGTATATAGCATTGTACTAAACCACATAAATAAATAAAGAAGATTAAGACAGTAAATATAGAGAAAAGCCTAACAGACAACATAATTGCTGGTCTTGCACACACACAGGTTACATGAGCATCTCGACAGAGAGGTAAACTGAAAGAAGGGTAATAAAGTCAAGCAGAGCTGAAAGCCTTCATAAAGTGATGAGTTTTGAGTTGTTTTTTAAAAGAATTCATGGAGTCAGCTGACCTGATTAACTTTGGTAGGTCATTTCAGAGTCTGGGCGCTCGCTATACAGCTGAAGGCCCTGCTGTCACCCATGGAGTGTAAATTAGTGAGGGGCTCAACAAGATTACCAGAATCAGAGGACCTTAGTAGGCGGACGTCGTGTGATGACCCCTAAATGGGAGCAGTCGAAAGAAGAAGAAGTTCTTTGTTTATGTGATGTGATAGGAAAATGTGAGTATAAATATGGCAACCATTCCAACATGTCTCATTCCTCGATTGCATAAACTTTTCTACGATAATTTTAACAACACACAAGCGATCCTGTTGTCATGTTCTGTTTTGGTTTAATTGAACACCTCATTTTGTTTCTCATTTGCCTTTGTTTTTTGTTTGCCTGTTTATTTTGCTTCTTTCTTTACTGACCGATTTGCTATCTCAAGATGTTTCTAAACTCATCTCCTCTATATTTTCCCTTTTCACAGTAACCGCTCACAGCAAGGAATCATGAGTGGTTGCTATTGTATGCACTCCCGGAAGTTACGTAGTTACGCCGCTACAAGAACTGCCATCTTTAAACAAGGACACCCATGGCCCCCACATTGTAACGTGGGCCCTTCACCCAGGGTTAAGAAAAACGTGATACCCAATAGGATTTAAAATAAAATAAGCGAGGTTAATGACGCGAAAAAATGAGAAGTATTATGCACATTTATTGAATAAATTTATAAAGTAAAGATCCTAATGAAAAACTTACAATAGTATCAAAAATTATTGCAAAATCTGTTTTCTAGCTTTCTTTGACGCAAAATTTTCAGTGACCTCACTAAAATCAACATGTTTAGCTAAATCATTTTCGATACACAGAATTGCTAGATGATTATGTCGTTTTTGACAAGTTATACTTCTTTGCCATGTTTATAAATAAAGAATATATAAAACTATATGACACCAAATCAGCAATTAATATCAAAATTTCGACCAGGGGAGAGGTCTACGTTTTATTTGGATTTGTAAAATGTCAAAGCGAAAAAGTTGTAGAAAAATGTCTGTATAATTTTTTTATCTGAAACTTTTTTTGGTATTGTTTTTAGTTTTCAAAATATTTTATACTGAAGTTGACACTCAACGCTGTAGGATCAATTCTTGCTTTCTGTTCGTAAGTTTTGTTTGTGCATAATATCTACTCATCCTGCGCTGGGCCCCTGTGATCCCGGGCCCCCTGGCTAGAGCCCTGTCAGCCCCCTTGTGGGGGCCATGAGGATGCCAAAACTTTGTGTGTATGTTAGTTGTGGCATAAGATTTCCTGGTTGCTTGCTTTTGCTTTGACTTCTCTTACTATCACAGTCAACACTAGGCATAGTCTGAGTAGGCACAGTCGTAGAGGAGAAATGCCCTGCCATATGCCAAAACGTGAGGGTGTCGATCTCCAAGGGGGACCACCCCCTCAGTTTGTTTATTTTATATGTAATCACATTGGCGAGCATCTCCAAGTGGAAGAACTCCTAGTTGATGTCACATGTGATCACAAATGCAGCAGTCTCTTTATTTTGGAGGTTTCTATTTTGCGACTAACTTTGTCCAGGGTCACAATGTACCCTTGGGCAGATCCTGCTTACTACAATTCTTGTGTTTGGGTTTTGGGGTTCGATAAGACTGATATTTGCTGCTGACTTACACTTCATCTCCTTGTCCTCTCTTTAAACATGGTAGCCTTTCCTGTGCAAGTCTAATGCTAATATTATGCATACTTTAACATAAGTTTGGGAGCATGCACTGATAGCGCTTGGCTGCACTCTCCACATGATGAACAACCTAGATTGGGACCCGAGTGCAACGGCTCATAAAAAATGAACAGAGTCGATTATCCTCATCAGTAATGTTCTGCCTGGTACTTTGCTGGATGTTTGTCCAAGAGCCCCTTCATTTTTACTACTGACTGTTTTTGGTTGCCACTGTGGTCGCTGAAAGTCGGAAACAACAGGAGACGGACACCAATAAAAAGTAAAAAGCAATTTCTCTATTCTTGATGAGTCAAAGAGGCTGCAGCCCCTCTCAGCTCAGTGCCACTGACTGGTCAGATCAGACAGCCTGTAGCCAAACGTGGGGCGTCCCTCTTTATACCTAGTTGTTTTATTAAAGAAAAAAATATATATGGCAGTTCATTTTGAGGTTATACATAAATTACCATAGCTTCCGACTCCCTGAACTGGAATGTGCACATTGCTTCTTTCAGACAGATAGATAGATACTTTAATCCCAAGGGGAAATTCACATAATCCAGCAGCAGCATACTGATAAAAAAAACAATATTAAATTAAAGAGTGATAACAATGCAGTTATAACAGACAATAACTTTGTAAAATGTTAACGTTTCGGGTGGAATTGAAGAGTCGCTTAGTGTGGGGTCTCTTCAGTCTGTCAGTGGAGCAGGACGGTGACAGCAGTCTGTATGTCACTGAAGCTGCTCCTCTGTCTGGAGATGATCCTGTTCAGTGGATGCAGTGATTCTCCATTATTGACAGGAGCCTGCTCAGCGCCCATCGCTCTGCCACAGATGTCAACCTGTCCTGCTCCGTGCCTACAATAGAGCCTGCCTTCCTCACCAGTTTGTCCAGGCGTGAGGTGTCCTTCTTCTTTATGTTGCCTCCCCAGCACACCACCGCGTAGAAGAGGGCGCTAGCCACAACTGTCTGATAGAACATCTGCAGCATCTTATTGCAGATGTTAAAGGACGCTAGCCTTCTAAGGAAGTATAATCGGCTCTGTCCTTTCTTACACAGATCATCAGTATTGGCAGTCCAGTCCAATTTATCATCCAGCACTCCCAGGTATTTATAGGTCTGCACCCTCTGCACAGTCACCTCTGATGATCACGGGGTCCATGAGGGGCCTGGGCCTCCTAAACTCCACCGCCAGTTCCTTGGTCTTGCTGGTGTTCAGGTGTAAGTGGTTTGAGTCGCACCATTTAACAAAGATAAACAGGTTATCAGGGCACTCACAGTTTTAAGAAATATGCTCAAATAGTTTTAAGCAAGAGCGGTCATAACTGATTTATAATATCACAGGGTGTTCTGTTAGTATCAAGAGGTCAGCAGTTTCTCATAAAAGAATGCAAGTTAGTCCCTTAATTCTGTGCACAAGCTGAATTATTTTTCTACATAAATGCACAACAAATCATATAGCATTTTTTTTAGCATGATTAATATATAATGTAATCCTTGGTATTTAATTACTTATAATCATTACACTTAATATTTCTTCCTCACCACCTTCAGTTACTAACCCTCTTCTGTTCTGTTTCCCTTCTCAGTATCTGGATGTGCCACTGCTGTACTGCCAGGCTGCTCTCCTTCATAATCAAAAGTCATCTCTGATAACTGATGATTGGAATCATCGCATTGAAAGAATCTCTCATTAGAATGGACCACCAGAATAGACTCCACCATAGAAAACTCAGGAGTGGGTAGGTGTCCAGTTGGCCAAGGTCTCCAGAACTGTGACTTTATCTTTGATTTTCTCTTTAAACGTCCTTTGTGGTCAAATGGCCATATTTCATCAGTTCATTAATGGCCATATATTGTTGGTTTACAAAACTATCCAAAACATGTTTTTTTCCATTTTATAAAAGTTGGGAAATTAAGTTGTTTTCTAAATATGCAGGATGCTGAGCAAATAATTCATGCATTTATTTCTTGTAGGATTGACTACTGCAATTTGGTGTTCACTGACTGTTCAAATTGTTCTTTATACAGCTTTCAGTTACCGTATAGTTACGTATAAGTCAGGTTATGAAACACGAAAAATCAGTCATAAAATCAGACCCCGACTTGTCCGCCTGTTCAAAAATACGACACTTAAATTTGTTTTTTTTTACATCTTGCTTCCTCCAATCTCACAACAGTTTCTCAGACACACCAAATTTTGTTGCAGCAGTGCAGTTACCAATTTCTTTCACCACTTCAATGACTATTAATTTAAAACCAGCTTCATATTTTCTTCTTATCAAACGCTCCATCGTAGATAAGGGATGCTCTTATGATAAAGGTGTATGAGGGTGTGAGATACAAAAAACACAAAACAGTGCAAAAATCGCTTCAGAATAGTTTGGGTATTACCGTGTGGTCATGTAGATACAATACATAGAGAAAAAAAAGGCCGTATGCTTCGTGGTTACTCTCTCAGTTGGGCGTTAGCATATCATAATCTCTTGGGTGAAGAGCGTGAGTTTTCCACATTTGACTTTGTGGTATATGGCCGGCCATTCGTCCCGGCCAATACCCCCAGGCCACCAGATGGAGCCCTCCCTGCAGCATGGAGGTGCCCCGAATGCCAGCAGGGAATCCTGGACAATGGAATCTTAATTCACAGCCCTGCTGGATACCATGGGGGCTACCAGAGGACACCGCAGGGAGGCTCAAGAAATATTTTCCCTACACCTTGGAAGTACATCCCAGTCACGTGGACAGAAGACAGAAGAAATGACATAGTTCCGGGGTGAAGAAAAAGGAGTTTTTATCCGACCTGGAAGCGTTGCGAAACCACATGTACTGAGGGAAAGGAGCACTTCCGGGTCGAGGACTATAAAGGATTGTGGGAAACCCCAGAGCATTGAGCTGAGTTGGGAGGAAGGGTGACAACACGTCTGGGAGTGGAGGATTGGATTATTGATTATTGTATTGTGATTTATTATTGGTTTATGAGTATTGTGGAGTGGAGGGTGCTTTGTGTACTTTATTTTAATAAAATGTCAACATTTTGGACTTTTATCTGGTGTCTGGCATCTGGTCTGAGGGTTCAAGGGGACGACAGTGCCCCCTATCTGTCACAACTTATATGACCAACATTATAAAATACCGGACATTATACGGTAAAATCAAAGAACTTAAATGCGAGTATATACTGTAATTCAAAATACTGTGCAAGAATTATTACAAGAACTAGAAAATGTAAACACATAACTCCAGCTCTCAAGTCCTTACACTGTGCTTCCACAGGAGACTGCTGTGTAGAACACCACATTGTTACTATGGACTGGTAGAACATCAAAAGACCCGAATCTCCTTTACAAGTCCCTTCTCCTCTGGCCCTTCTTGTCCAATGACACTGTGTTGACAGACCAGTTCAGTTTGTTGTTCATGTTGAGCCCCCAGATAGCTCTGTACCAGTTCAACATCCCTCCCCTGGATGGCGACTGGTCACAGAGGCCCTTTGGCACACCAGAAGTCCACCACTTTTGTCTTGCTGATGTTGAGCTGCACGTGGTTCTCCTTGCATCACAAGACAAAGTCTTCCACCAGTCTCCTTTACTCCGACTTATCTCCATTATCAATGCAGTCTAAGATGGAGGAACATTTCTGTAGGTGGCAAGTGCCGGTATTATACTGGAAGTCTGTTGTGTAGAGGGTAAGCAGGATGGAAGGCATGCTGTGTTCCAGTGTTTCACTCCACCATTTCTAACACACAGTCCCTCAGCCTCACAAACTGATGTCTGTTGGTCAGGTAGTCTATTGTTCAGGAGATTGCGGGGGCATCAAGATGCAAAGCTCTGAGCTTTTACCACAGTTAAAAACACTGAAAAATTCAAAGAACATGACCTGACTGTGGTGTCTGGCTTTGTCCAAGTGGAGCATGGAGATGAGAGCATTTTCCACATCTCTATGTACCTGATAGGCAAATTGTAGAGGATCCTAATGTTGCTGTAGCTGTTTAAGGACCAACCTCTCAAAGGTCTTCATGATGTATGACGTAAGCGTAACTGGTCTGAAGTCCTTTGGATTGCTGGAATTTCCTTTTCATGGCACTGCGGCCCCAAAAGATGCTTTCCATAACTGGGGGGTTATTCTGCAAACTCAGGGAAAGGGACAACAGGTGCTAAAGGACCCCAAAGAGCTGGCTGGCACATATTTTCATCACTCTGAGGCTTATTCCATCTGGCTCTGCTGCCCTGTTCATGTAGAACCCTAACCCTAACAGTTTAAGCAAAAGAAGATTAAGAGGTGACATGATTGAAGTGTTTAAAATTATGAAGGGAATTAGTCCAGTGGATCAAAACGGTGACTGAGTGAAATGAGTTCATCAAGAACACAGGGACACAGTTGGAAACTTGTTAAGGGTAAATTTCGCACAAACATTAGGAAGTTTTTCTTTACACAAGGAACGATACACACTTGGAATAAGCGACCAAGTAGTGTGGTAGACAGTAAGAAATTAGGGACTTTCAAAACTCGACTTGATGTTTTCTTGGAGGAAACAAGTGGATAGGACTGGCGAGCTTTGTTGGGCTGAATGGCCTGTTCTCGTCTAGAGTGTTCTAATGTTCTAATGTTCTAACCCTTCATGAGAAGATCATACTTACCTGATCAGTCACTTACAGTAGATCTTAGAGTGGTAACCTGACTCCTCAGCATTTGGGATGTAACACCATTAGATTGCATCTCTTGACGGTTTTTTATACACCGGTTACTATTTGCTTCTATTTTTCTAACACCCACCTCTTTGCACACACAGGTATTGAGCTATTGCTTTATATGATGCTAATTTTTCTTTATTGACCTCTTTAACTCTTTGCGTCCAGGGAACTTTTTTTTAGAAAATCAATGTTTGGCCATCAATGCATTTAATGCTTTCATACTGTTCACTTTCAAAATGACCAAATGTAATCTTCAATAGATTAAACAGAAAAAAGTTGTCTGGTCAATATGTCATACTTAGCTAATGCATTCTCTTTGCACTCTTTGATTTTTTTTCTAATTCAAATTCCCAGTACAGACTTTATGTTAACATTGGAAGAAATATCATACACATAATGTATATGTGTATTGTGAGAGGTGCCACGCTGGGATTGGTATCCTGGGCGGAGCTGTAGCAAGATTCTTAACTGGCCGAGATGCCAACATAATGGAAGTATAAGGGAAGTCAGTCTATGCAGGGCATTGTTTCCCCCAACCCGCTATGTGCCAGTGTCCAAACGGCTTACAGTAACCATTATGGATACCCAAAGGGCACAGTGACAACTTTAGCTCTCTGGGTCAGTCCTGTTGGGTTCAATGGGTGCCACTGGGGTATCTGAGTGGACTAGCGAGCCCTAATTTGTCGGGCTCCAACCTCACCCGGAAGTGCTTCCAAGCCACAGTTTCTGGACACCAAAACTGCTTCCGGTTTGTTACATAAAAGGAGCTGCCAGCCTCAACATTGGCAGCCAGAGTCGGGAGGAAGACGACAAAGCTTGTGGTTGTGGTGTGGGAAACTATTACTTATAAGAGTTTCACACAATAAATCTGTTTGCCTCATTAGAATTTGTGTCCTAGCCTGTTGCGTTGGGAATTTGGAGAGCCATAGCACCCCCTGGTGACCTCAGTATATACAGTGGATTCAGAAAGTATTCAGACCCCTTCACTTTATGCACAATTTAATGTTGCAAATTGAATTTTAAATGGAGAAATTTGCCAACTTGCCCTTCAATCAATGAGACTAAAGTCCCTGCGTTAGTACGCCAGCTTTCTGACCTTTAGCAGAAGCTTCAGTTGTCTTTGATGATTTGACACCCACTGCATGCCTAACCTACCATGAAAGGCGTCTCTCTCTGAATTTCCATGAGAATTTTTTAATTGGGGAGTTTTTTCTTGTCTTCCTAGAAGGTTAAGGCTGGGGGGCTGTCAAAGACAGGGCCAGTTAAAGCCCATCGTGCCACTCTTTGTGTGATTGTATTTCATTGTATTGTATTGTATTGTATCACTTGAATGTACAGCACTACCAGTATTAAGAAAGCAGTAAAGAAAAGTGTTTTCTTGATGAATTGAGTGTGTCTATTTGTCCCAGTATCATCTTTAATCTGTGTTGGAATTTTTATTTTATTTATTGTTGTTATTTTGTGTCTACAACATATCCCCATTCTATTTTTTTATTTCCTGATGGTGTTTTCACGGGTAGCACCAAATTATTGATAAAGGTGTCCATTACTGGCCATTGACATTTTGTAGTTTTAGGTTAAGATAGTACATTGTACGGCGTGCCTTGCCTCTGCCTAGCTAGTGATACCTGTTTGTTCAGAAGACATTATCATCTAGAGATTGTTAAGGAGTAACATTTGACGTTTTTGAGAGAGAGATCAGAGCTATGTGTGTTTTAGAGGGTAGCTGCTGATTACCAGAGATATCATGGCCACGTGCTTTTCTCCCCATGCGGGGAATGCTCTCCGTCAGAGCTGAACACAATCAGATACAGTGCCAACGTCTATTGATTTTAAAAGTTTGTCCTGTTTCACTACTATGTGGGCGCAGCCCCAGGGGACAGCTAGTTACTGTATATATAAAATATATTATAGCCTTTAACCTCCTTTAAGGTAAAATGAAATAGAACTTTCTTAGGGAATTATCTCACTGCTAAGATGGACTCTTAGATACGTTTGTTAGAATAGGAGATGGCATACAGTTTTCTGACCTTGCTTAGCATGCTTAACATGTCTAAAGTACGACTGTATGACAAATGAAACAAGATGAATAAGCCTTCAACAGAACTTTTTCTGAACCAGCCCTCCATTATTCAACCCGCTATATCCTAACTACAGGGTCACGGGGGTCTGCTGGACCCAATCCCTGCCAACACAGGGCGCAAGGCTTTCCTAAACCAGAACTTTTCTTTTCTTTAATATCAGTTTTTTTTCCCTCTATTTTAAGTGTGAATTGATTTGCATTGAATTTTACTAAAACTTTTAAAAAGAAGATACTTGTCTGTGGATTTATTTAAATACATGTCACACTATTACCAGAACCATCCTGTGAAACAAACTAAAAGCTACAGAACTTTGTTAATCTATATATATTGTGACAGACAGAGGGCACTCTTGTTCTCTTGAACCCTCGGACAATACGTCAGACACCAGATAAAAGTCCCAATTATTAATTTATTTGAACTAAACAGTGCACAAAGCACCCTCTTCTCCACAATACTCATTAATAAACACAATACAATCAATAAACAATTCCTCCACTTTCCAAGACGCGTTGCCACCCTTCCACCCAGCTCAGCTCAACGCTCTGGTGTCTCTCAGAGTCTTTTATAGACACTGACCCGGAAGTGCTTCTCACCCTTTAGTCCATGTGACTCTTTATCACTTCCAGGTCAGATTAAAAATCCTCTTATTCATCCCAGAAGTATGTCACTTCCATTGTCGCTTTGCCTATGACGCACTTCCGGGTTATAGGGCACATGTGACTCTCTGGGCCTCCCTGCAGCGTCCTCTGTTGGCCCCTGTGGTATCCAGCAGGGCTGTGGATGAAAACTCTATTGTCCTTGATTCCCTGCTGGTATCCGGGGCACCTCCATGCTGCAGGGAGAGCTCCATCTGGCGGCCTGGGGGTATTGGCCGAGATGACAAGCCAGCCATAGACCACAATATCCATCCATTATCCAACCCACTATATCCTAATTACAGGGTTACGGGGGTCTGCTGCAGCCAATCCCAGCCAACACAGGACGCAAGGCAGGAAACAAACCCCGGGCAGGGCGCCTGCCCACCGCAGAATCTATATAGTGTATATACTGTACAGTATATATATATAAAAGTCAATGTGTATATGTATGTATGTTCCAGCATCACGTCCGAATGGCTGGAGAGATTTTCATGACACTTGGTACACATGTTTCTCATTGGTCGACTAAAAATACTGTAGGGTGAAATCAGCCTTAACCCACCCCCTTCTGGGTAAGGTAGGGGTGATCTTGAGGTCTTGTATATCATCCAGTTGACACTCCGAACAACCACCAGAGGGTGAACTGGAGGTGACTACCAGCATTCTTTATGTTTGAGTTCCACTGCGCCCTGTTGCCTTTGAAATTAAATGGAGTTGGCATCCCAACTATTTTTGGCACTTATTCTGTCTTTGTGACTCAAACAGCCATATATCTTATATATAAATGTGGAAGAGTGTGTGTCTGTCTGGCCTGGAAGTGAGAGGTAGAGTTGGGATAAGGGCTCCAGCTCCGAGGATACACAAGCAAAGCCAGGACACCGGCAAAAGGAAATCTCCGAAGAAAGACAGTTGCTTAGCTGGTAAGGCACAAATGATGCGAGCATGTCGGCAACACAAATCCTCCTAGGAGAGAGATGCCCAGAGTAGTTCTGATAATTTCAATACTTTTTAGGGTCCCGTGACACAGTTATATGAATATTTATATATATACTAGCAATTACCAGCAGGCGGAGAAGTAGTGTGTTAAAGAAGCAATGAAAAGAAAAGGAAACATTTTGAAAATAACGTAACCTGATTGTCAATGTAATTGTTTTGTCACTGTTGTGAGTGATGAGTGTTGTTGTCATATATATATATATATTTACACACACACACATAAACATATATATATATACATATCTATACATATACACATATATACATACATATATATCTACATACATACACACACATATATACACACAAATACATATATATATATATACATACATACACACACACATATATAAACATATATATACATATACATACATATCTACATATATACACACACAGCTATTTCGTATCAGTGCAATACGCTGTTTGTTAAACAGTTGACTCCGCTCTTACGTGCAATAACAAATCAAATCATTCAGTTGTCTTTGCTCATATGTCATTTTAGAGCTGGACGCCTGGCATCTTTTTTTGGCCACAAGTTCGTTTCTGTTTGCTGTGAGGTTCTGTGTTGTGGAGATTCTCAGGATGGATTGCAGGTGCTCATCAGTGAGGCGACTCCTGTGTGCTGTTTTGTTAGTCTTTATCACTGAGAAGAGCTTCTCACACAGATATGTGCTACCAAACATGCACAAGGTTCGAACCACATGTAGACGGACTTTTTTTGTTCTTCAAAGTCACCAAAGCGCCGTGTAAACTCAGTGCGCAATAACTCTAGTAAGCGGTAAGTGTTCGGCAAGGCAGCTGAAGCGCTGCATTATGGGATCTGTAGTTTATTGTGTTACCAGCGCTTCATATACCCGGACTTTAATAACAATAATACAGTATATAAAATGATCTCGGGCGGATATAATTACACGCGGGCGGATGTGGCCCGCCCTTGAGTTTGACACATATGGACTAAATAGAACTTGAAAAGATATATTTTTCAAATGTGATCGTGCAATTCAAATAGAGTTGACGCAGACTACAGCCTGCATGCCTCAATGAGTCATCCTCCCCTCGCTCTTACTTTTTTACCGTTCATCTAATGAATACACTGAGTATGGCTTTACCAAAACAATCATTGATGGCGAATAAAGTATCCATTATTCGAGTATGTAGAGCGGGATATATATATACATATATATATACCCGCGTATCGCAGCGAGAAGTAGTGTGTTAAAAAGGTAGAAAAGAAAAGGGAACATTTTAAAAATAACGTAACATGACTGTCAATATACAGTATTTGTTTTGTGAGTGTTACTGAGTGTTGCTGTCATCAAGGATTTGATTATCATTATTTCTTTCAATCAGGTTCGTATTTGTAGGATGTGTTGTGTTCAAGTTACATTCCGTGTTTGTCAATCGTTGTAAAGATGACAGGTTTCATTCATCGATTCGTTTCTTACTGCATCAATAAACAGCTCGTCTTCTTCTTTATCTGAGACCTGACACACTGCATGCACGGGTTTTTTACACTGTCTTCCTTTAGCGGGACATTGACTTTTCCACCGTGTGCTTTGTTTCCACAGTAGCTGCATTTATGAATATGCTTATCAGACGCTTCATATTTTTGCTGCCTTTTCAATTGTGTAATTCGGTTTTGTTCAGCTCTTTGGAACTGTTGCTTTTATCTGTGCACTGCGCCAGTTCACGTGAGCCGCTCGGTGTACTTGCATCGAAGTTTCCCAGCTGTGCTGGTGCCATCTCGTGCTATGTCCATAGCTTTATTTAATGTTACCTTAGTCCTGGCACTTAAAACTTTCTCTCGCAGTTTCGCTGAGTTTGTGTCAAACACCACCCTGACCATCTCATCTTCCTCTCCATAAGCACAGTCCTTCACCCGTGAATATTTACCCGTGGCAGTTTGCTATTGGATTGCCGCTGACGGACGGCCTTATATGGGCAGGCACTAAATTACAAACGCCAGCGGCAGCCTGTCAATGAACTTAATTTAAAGTGTAGGTTTACATCGTGCTTTGTTTCCGAGTATCAGAACTCATGAATATGGTTGTATATGTCACTCGCCGCTTCTTATTGTTTCGCTGCCTTCTCAATTATATAATGCATGTTTTCTTCAGCGCTTTTTGAGGTCTTCCTGGTTTTCTACGCACTATGTGATTACGTGAGAGGCGTGATGATGTCACACGAAACTCCGCCCCCGGCGTTGAAGCTCATCTCCATTACAGTAAATGGAGAAAACTGCTTCCAGTTATGACCATTACGCGTAGAATTTCGATATAAAACCTGCCCAACTTTTGTAAGGAAGCTGTAAGGAATGAACCTGCCAAATTTCAGCCTTCCACCCACACGGGAAGTTGGAGAATTAGTGATGAGTGAGTGAGTGAGTGAGTGAGTGAGGGCTTTGCCTTTATTAGTATATATATATATATATATATATATATATATATATATATATATATATATAAGCCAAATACCACTGAGTCACTCATCACGAAATCACCCGAACCATGAGTTCTTGAGACTTGAAATTTGGAATGTAGGTTACCCTTGGCCCATAGGTGCTTGCTAACAAACAGTCCAAGCGCGTTCTGTCTGTATGTACAGTACAGGCCAAAAGTTTGGACACACCTCCTCATTCAATGTGTTTTCTTTATTTTCATGACCATTTACATTGGTAGATTCTCACTGAAGGCATCAAAACTATGAATGAACACATGTGGAGTTATGTACTTAACAAAAAAGGTGAAATAACTGAAAACATGTTTTATATTCTAGTTTCTTCAAAATAGCCACCCTTTGCTCTGATTACTGCTTTGCACACTCTTGGCATTCTCTCGATGAGCTTCAACAGGTAGTCACCTGAACTGGTTTTCACTTCACAGGTGTGCCTTATCAGGGTTATTTAGTGGAATTTCTTGCTTTATCAATGGGGTTGGGACCAGCAGTTGTGTTGTGCAGAAGTCAGGTTAGTTGGACGATCATTTATTTTTCAACAGGACAATGACCCCAAACACACCTCCAGGCTGTGTAAGGGCTATTTGACCAAGAAGGAGAGTGATGGAGTGCTGTAAATGGTCATGAAAATGAAGAAAACACATTGAATGAGGAGGTGTGGCCAAACTTTTGGCCTGTACTGTATGTCCACATTTCATGAGAGAATTACTTAACTGATTTAGATCTGGTTGTTTTCTATAATTTGTTTGAACTTTCCGGTTGATTTTGCGATTCCTCTCATTGCTCTAAGTACCATAGTTCGCTTGCGGTACCGATGTATTTAAGCAAATCCAACAGAGTGGCTGTTGGCTGACAGCAGAGTGGCGGGGCCTTTCTCATTACCTGACCAGCCTCTGTTCAAGTTACTCTACATTTCACCATGTGTTGGAGTGCACCTTGCCTCCGCTTACCTAGCGATACCTGTTTGTTCAACAGACATTATCATCTGCAGATTGTTAAGGAGTAACATTTGACTTTTGAGAGAGAGATCAGAGCTACGTGTGTTTTAGAGGGTAGCTGCTGATTGCCAGAGATATCATGGCATGTGCTTTTTTCCCCATGCGGGGAATGCTTTCCCGTCAGAGCAAAACACGATCAGATACAGTGCCAACGTCTATTGGTTTTTTAAAGTTTGTCCTGTTTCATTAAGTCAATGTGTGTGTGTATGTATTGTGACAGGCGCCTGGCGTCCATGCCCAGTCGGGACGCCCCTGCACACTGTATTCAGGGGGAGCAGCCCTGGACAGTGCAATACCTCCCCCTGGACGCTAGATGGCCGCCCCCCTGGCCTGGTGAGGTGCCTCGGTTTCCCACAGGGGTCCCTGGGAATTGGAGTTGGGGGCAGCCCTGTTGGGTCCCGCAGGTACCGCCAGGGGGTGCTGTGTTTGGGACTCCTGAGCCCGTATGGGCAGCAGCTTCATCACACCTGGAAGTGCCGCCAGATCCTGGTGATCAAACACCTGGAGCACTTCCAGGTGACCTATAAAGGAGCCAGCAACCACCACATCGGCCAGAGTCAGGTGGAGGAAGACAAGGTTGTGAGGGAGGAGTGGTGGTGCCAGGGAGGAGTGTTTGTGCTGCACTGGTGCTTACTGGTGCTTGGGACTGTGTTGTGGCTGGGGGGAGTACGGGGAAGACGTGCCCTCCAGCTGAAGAGGAATAAAAAATCCTTTTATTTTACACGTGCCTCCCGTGTCCAATCTGTGTCGGGTCAGGCGCTATATACAATACAATACAATACAGTTTATTTTTGTATAGCCCAAAATCACACAGGAAGTGCCGCAATGGGCTTTAACAGGCCCTGCCTTTGACAGCCCCCAGCCTTGACTGTCTGAGAAGACAAGGAAAAACTCCCAATAAAACCTTGTAGGAAAAATGGAAGAAACCTCGGAAAGGCAGTTCAAAGAGAGACCCCTTTCCAGGTAGGTTGGCGTGCAGTGGCTATATAGTGCCGTTTACAGTATGTATGTATGTTCCAGCATCACTTCCGAACAGCTGGAGCGATTTTCATGAAACATAGTACACATGTTTCTCATTGGTCGACTAAAAATACTGTAGGGTGAAATCAACTGTTAGCCACCCCCTTCTGGGTACGGTGGGGGATGATCTTGCGTTCATGTACACATGATATCATCCAGTTGGAACGTGGAATGACCACCAGAGGGTGAACTGGTGGTGAGTGCCAGAATTCTTTATGTTTGAGCTCCACCGGACCCCTGTTGCTTTTGAAATTAAATGGAGTTGGCTGGTTCCATCTGTCAACTGGATGATAACATACATACAAGATTGCAAGACAAACACATTAGTGAGTCTTCATTGTTTGTTAATTTATTTTTATCTTTAAAGTTGTGTTTTTTTTATTATATTTTTCTCAAACAATAAAAAAAAAAACACTTTCTTTACCTCCTGGGCAAAATGCAGGTACAAACTTAAATTAGAACCTTTACTGAATAAAATTAAAATGAGAAAAAATAAATAAATGCTTGTTGAACTTGTTTAAACTTACAACAGAAAATTATTAATAGAAATTCCAACTATTTGAACTAAAGAAACCCTGCAATCACACAGTACAAATACATAAGAATCTTAGAAAATACAGTACTTAACACTTTCTACTCATAACTTAGGTATTCATTGCAGTGTCAAATCATATACATACATTAATACCATCCATTATCCAACCCGCTATATCCTAACTACAGGGTCACGGGGGTCTGCTGTAGCCAATCCCAGCCAACACAGGGTGCTAGGCAAGAAACAATCCCCGAGCACACTAGGGACAATTTTTGGACTGTGGGAGGAAACCCACGCAGACACGGGGAGAACATGCAAACTCCACACAGGGAGGACCTGGGAAGTGAACCCGGGTCTCCTAACTGCGAGGCAGCAGCGCTACCACTGCACCACCGTGCCGCTCAATAAAAACATTGATTCGTTTTTTTTGACAATTGTCACTACTTGCCTGCGAGATTCATTTGCCCATCTGAGAAGGGATATTACACTGGTGTCAGCAGTGGGATGAGGCATCCCATTGAGACAGCTGTTGCAAGAAACAGAGGATGTGAAAATAGCTGACGAAGAATTTTCCCCTCCACCCTGGTGGTTACTGCAGTGCAAAGAAGAACCCGAAGACAAACATGAAGAACCGAGGAACTTTCGGTTGGAAAGGTATGATTTACCAAGGTTGAAACCAAAACACTACGACGGGACAGGCTGTAGCCAATCCCAGCCAACACAGGGTGCTAGGCAAGAAACAATCCCCGAGCAGGGCACACACACTAGGGACAATTTTTGGACTGTGGGAGGAAACCTACGCAGACACGGGGAGAACATGCAAACTCCATACGGGGAGGACCCGGGAAGCGAACCCAGGTCTCCTACCTGCGAGGCAGCAGCGCTACCACTGAGCCACCGTGCCACCCATACATTAATACATTAACCAAAAATTCTGGTAATTCTGTAACATATTTGTTTCAGCTTTAAGTCACAGTCCTAAATACAATTAACACTTAACCAGTGTATGGGCCCACACACATACACACACACACCCATTGCAGTCCTGTAACGAAGCTTATGGATGTGGGTCCAGGAAACTATCAAAGGGCCTCTTCTCTCAACTGATCTCAAATGAAATAAAATAAAAGAAAACTCTACCTCTGTACAAGTGTACAGTTACCGCCTATGCTGAGGACTGCTGTCTGAAACGACGCTGCGGATCAGCATTTAGCAAACTACGCCTCTCCCACGTGGACAGACAAATTTTGTACTCCACTCTAGTGAAAAGAAGCCTCTGAAAATGGAAACTAAAGTTGATACTCATCTCCAGTCAAACAATCTTTTGCCACAAAGAAAATAATCGTTCCCAAACTGTACACTGTGGCATCTTCCACATGTACCAATCCTTTCAATTGATTCAAATGTATTCAATTAAAGGAACAGCTTGTTAAATTTAACTTTGATTGCACTCTATGCAAACGTGCACAAGTTATTTATTTGATATATTATCTAACGCTTCTAACTTTATATAGCTAAAGTCTCAGCAACGTTGGAGCTCTACTATTTCATTCTCTCCTGTGCGCTATTCTTTTTCTCCCCACTTTCAACCACACAGCAGCATTCCCAAAAGACCCACCCCTCACAGTAGGTGATTGGATGCCTCTGCTCTACTAACCAATCAGAGACATTTTAATGTTTTGTATGACACACTCACCCACACCCTGGCTAACTGCAGGTCTCTCCACTCTGTAGAGTAGAGATCGTTCATACGGTCATTGGTGAATTAATTACAGTAGTCCTGAAATCCAACTGGGCTACATAACCCGGATGCTTAATTAGAAAGCAATTCTTGACAATAATTTAATTTCATGGCTTGTTAGTGCTTTAACTCTGCTATGTCAGGTCATTCTCATATCCTCGATTTTCTTCCCCTTTCTAAGGATATCATCCAAATGATTTGAAGGCTAAAATGGAGGAGTAATTCTCGGTCCTTCACTTTTTTCTCTTCACTTTCCTCCCAAGTATTTAATTAAACCCAATAGTGTGTAATAAATACATGATAACAAGCTAAAAGGAGAAATGCTGGTCTCTTCTGTCATTTGGAGCCATTAAAAACCAAGACTAGTGCTGTTTAAGACTAAAATAAGCAAGAAGGGTTCAAAATCTTAACGGGCGAGACCACTAAAATGAAGCAGAAGTGTCACTTGAGCAATGAGGGCTTCTTATTAAGCAACTGGGTTAGAGCAAAAACTTGTAGCCACTGCAGCCCTCCGGGACCGAGACTGAGGACCCCTGGTTTAGAGAGTGTACACAATAATACACGGGTTTTTGTAAGATGTCTTTTTTACTTTCTCGTAAACGAATTGTCATCGTCCAAAAATTCCATTTGAAGATTTTGATGAATCTCGATGTTTTAGACCTCCGTCAGTCTGAAAATACCATTTTTGGAATTATATGTGTGTGTGTGTGTGTGTGTAAATATAACTTGAGTACGCTTTCACCAAATTTTGCATACAAGTATTAGGTAGAAAACGTACATTTCTACCAACTTTTTGGCTATTTCTGCTAACCTGAAGTGGTACCTTTTATTCCTTTTTGCACTAATCAGTTTCTGATTTGTTTTCACCTTCTTCGTATAGTTTTCAATTTTGCAATAAAAGTGGAATACATTCTGACAGGATTTTTCTTGGTTTCATTTTTTTATTACACAAAATCTGTGATTTTGGCAGGTGTGAGAAGACTCTTTATATCCACTATACCCGAGCAGGATGCCCCCTAATTACATGTGTCATTTAAAATGATATCTACAACACAAAAGAAAAGAAAGTGACGGAGGCAGAATACTTTCTGAATGCACTGTTAGTTGATTTATTTGCACTGTGACAAGACCATTAGGGGGCATACCAGCCACCCAACCCGGCACAGACAGATACTCGCATATAAAACAAATAAATGTTTAATTTTCTTTGCCTTTAGGCCACATCTTCCCTGTTCCCACAGGCACAACACAGTCCCAGCACTTAAGCACAAGACATACAACACAAATTCTATTCCTCTTTCCTCCACTCCTCTTCGGCAAGCCTTGTCTCCCTCCTCCTGACTCTGGCTTCTGAGTAGTGGCTGCTGGCTCCTTTTATAAGGCACTCGGAAGTGCTCCAGGTGCTTGATGACCTAGTTTCCGGATGTGGTGAAAACATTGCCCATAAGAGCTCAGCAGCTCCTGCTGCAGCACCTGTGGATCCCAACAGGGCTGCACCACAAACCAACTCCCATGAAGCCCTGCGAGAGTCTTAGTCACCGGCGCCATGTAGGTGGGTTCCCATCTAGGATCCCGGGGGAGGTAACGCTCTGGCCATGGTTGCTCTCCCGGTCCTCCCAGCATTGGGAGATGTCCCAGCTTGGCAAGAGCACAGAGCACTTTCTGCTTTTTCAATTCTGATTGGGTCTAAAAGTGATCAGTTATGTTATTTAATAGTTAACTAACAAGGACATAATACAATAATCTTTTCCTAAATTATTATTTTATCTTTCCTACAATCAGATAAGCTTTTTAAAAATTTTTTATTAACAACACTTCTATAAACTTCTGGCACATTCTTTTATTGTGGATTTCACCATTTAACTTCTCTTAAGCTTAATGATTTCAGTGATGAGCTTTTGCACATGAACCCCTTTCATAAATTGCCATTCTTACTCTTTAATTTCAGGTGTCATGGCAGGATAATCCATCAGCCATTTATTAAGCCACATTAGCAAATCAAGTTAAGTGCGACCAGTTGTAGCAACCGAAACTGGCTAGTAAATGGAGCGTTCTCCCACGGGTACTGTAGAATTGGAAAAACGCACAGTTGGCATTGGCGGTTTGTGACAAATTGCTGTCATTACAGGGTCGGACTTATTAAGAAAACATGGCAGTAAAAACAAACACAGACGTTGCAGCACAATCACTGTGAACACTAACACAGTTGTCATGTTCACAATGCTTTTCCATGGCACTCAGATAAAGTGTCGTTTCCTGCTTGTGTAAACTCCTTCTCTGCAGCTGACTTCATGACTTCTCTATTGTTTCTTTAACCTGAGGCTGTACTTCAGAATGCAGAGAAGGTTTTGTGCTGTTGTGGAGGTTTGCTCTAATATCGCTGCATTATAGCACCCCACGTGAGTAGCCTTAGTGGAGTGGAGAGCTGCTTACTTAAAGAGACCTACTAGCTCAGCAAAAGTAGAATTAACGGTTGAGCTCCATCTGTGCCAATCACCAAAGCCAGTGCCCGCTTACCACACCACATTTTATTTGAGGTGACCCGTTCAGCTGCTAACCCCTATAGAATATGGCAGTTGCCTACAGCGGGTGCCCTTATCATTGTATCTTGAATAGTCTATCATGGAAAATCCTATATTCTTTATTTTGGTTCGCCTATACTATAATTATTGTTAAGTATATCATTATTATAAGTGGTAGGTATATCTACTTTATAGCGTCACACATGTACAGCCCTGCGGTGGGCTAGCACCATGCCCAGGATTTGTTCCTGCCTTGCGCCCTGTGCTGGCTGTTTTTGACTCCAGCAGACCCCTGTGACCCTTGGAGAATGACTGACTGGCTGACATGTACAGTCTTACCTGCATGTGGGCAGCTGCCTCAAGCAAAGAAACTTACTAGCTTAGCACAAGAAGCCATAATGGTTAAGCTCCACCTGTGCCAGTCACCAAAGCAGGTGCCCACTCTCTTTTATTGGAGGTGTCCCCCCTCAGCTGTTAATAAACGTTCCTGGTAAGTTTCATACATTTCACGATAATATAGTTCTACTGTTAAAGTTGCAGCATACTCAAACCAGTAGGGGGCGCTAGCTCCCTTGTTGGAATAAGTTCTTTTGTAATTGCAGCATGTTACATAACCCGAAACTATACAGATATGATATTAAAAGGCGATAGCCCTCCCTTAGTGATATGGCGGTAAAAAATCGCATAGGACAAATAACTTAGCTTTCTTTAATGACCATTTACGCGGATGAAGGAAGACCATGACAAGACTATTACTGAAGTGGGAACTCGATGTATACAGTCTGCCATTTTTGCCGTTGCAGTGGAAGGATTTTCAGGATCGGATGACGTTATGTCCCATTCGTCTTCAAAGGTGTGCCATGCAATGTTCCAAGGCTTTATACTCTTTCATTCCAAACAAGGCAAAGAGAGGATACAGTGTCATGCTGACTCTGACACACACAAATAGTGCACGTTGCCCATTTCACAGTGGTCCTTAACTTGTCTTTTCTTAAGATGCTTGCCTAGCAATTCTAAATGATGAGCCCCTGTGTGTTAAATCTGGCTTCGTGTTAGTTGTACACGTGAGAATAAAAGAAAAGCAGATTTAAAATATTTGCACAGAGCACAGTGACATATTAAACTTATATTCTGATTACAAATACAAAGACATTTCAGACAATTGTGCACTCTCAACATTGTGGCAACAGTTTTTTGTAAGCCCTTCTCTGTTCCACCATGACTGTGCACAAAGCCAAGTCCATAAAGTCATTGAGGAACTCGAGTAGCCTGTACAAAGCCCTGACCTTAATGCCGCAGAACACTTTTGGGATTAACTGGAATGCCAATTGCGAGTCAGATCTTCGTGCCCAACATCAATACATTACTTCACAAATGGTTGAATGAGCACTGAAACACTCCAAAATCCTGTGGAAAGCCTTCCCAGAAGAGTGGAAGCTATTATGGTGGCAAAGAAGGAGGCAAATCCATATTAAGGCCCACGGTTTTAGAATGGGATGTCCAACAAACTCATACAGGTGTGATGGTCTGTTGTCCATTGAAGGTTATTAAGAGATGGAATGGAAATTGATCACCTTGAAACATCCCACACAATCACTGGGACAACATAGAAACATCACACTGACCATGAGCAAGTCCGGGATTGAAAGCCTGCCATTTATAGAATCATCAAGAGTTACCATAATCTCTGACCCTATCTATATCATCAAATCCTACCATGTCAACTGGAAGGGCCAGTGACAAGTCCACCTCTGATCATCAGTGTGGACTGTCTATAAATGAAGAACAAGTAAGGAGAGAGCTGAGGAAGCTCCACACAGGAAAAGTGGTGGGACCAGATGGAGTCAGTCCTGAAGTTCTTAAGGCCTTTGCTGACCCACTTTGTGGTGTCCTCTGTCACCTGTTCACTCTGTCCCTAAGGCTTCAGAAAGTGCCACCACTGTTCAACAAATCCTGCATTGTTCCTGTTCCAAAGAAAACAGGCACCTCTTCACCTAATGACTACAGAAAAGTGGCACATATGTATCACATCATGAAGACCTTTGAGAGACTGGCGCTTGCCTACATCAGTCCACTTGTGGTAGACCACCAGGGTCTACTGCAGTTTACCAATTGAACAAGAGCTGGAGTGGAGGATACAATTATCTCTCTTTTCCACAAGGGTTATTCTGACCTGGAAAAGGTTGGCAGCACTGCGAGGATTATGTTTTTTGATTTTTCCAGCATCTTCAATAACATCCAGCCATCCCTTTTAAAGAGTCAACTCAGGGATATGCAGGTGGATGAGCCTGTGGTGTCCTTTATATTGGACTATCTGTCAGGCAGACCGCAGTTTGAGGGACTCAAGGATTGTGTCTCTGAATCAGAAGTGAGCAACACTGGAGCACCATCCATCCATCCATCCTCTTCCGCTTATCCGAGGTCGGGTCACGGGGGTAGCAGCTTAAGCAGAGAAGCCCAGCCTTCCCTCTCCCCGGCCACTTCTTCCAGCTCTTCTGGGAGAATCCCAAGGCATTCCCAGGCCAGCCGGGAGACATAGTCCCTCCAGTGTGTCCTGGGTCTTCCCCGGGGCCTCCTCCTGGTTGGACGTGCCCAGAACACCTCACCAGGGAGGTGTCCAGGAGGCATCCTGATCAGATGCCCGAGTCACCTCATCTGACTCCTCTCGATGCGGAGGAGCAGCGGCTCTACTCTGAGCCCCTCCTGGATGACTGAGCTCCTCACCCTATCTTTAAGGAAGAGCCCAGACACCCTGTGGAGGAAACTCATTTCAGCCGCTTGTATTCGCGATCTTGTTCTTTCGGTCACTACCCATAGCTCATGACCATAGGTGAGGGTAGGAACGTAGATCGACTGGTAAATTGAGAGCTTTGCCTTACGGCTCAGCTCTTTTTTCACCAAGACAGACCGATGCAGAGCCCGCATCACTGCGGATGCTGCACCGATCCGCCTGTCAATCTCACGATCCATTCTTCCCTCACTCGTGAACAAGACCCCGAGATACTTAAACTCCTCCACTTGGGGCAGAATCTCGCCGCCAACCCTGAGAGGGCACTCCACCCTTCTCCGGCTGAGGACCATGGTCTCGGATTTGGTAAATCCGAGACCAACACTGAAGCACCACAAGGAATAGTCATGTTGCCTTTTCTCTTCACTCTGTACACCTCCGACTACAAAGATAACAGCAAGTCATGTTACTTGCAGAAATTCTCATACGAGTATGCACTTATGAGATGTATTGATAAAGGGGATGAGACAGAGGAGAGGTGTCAGGGGAAGAATTTTCAGAATTGTCTGCAGCTTAACATCAGCAAAACCAAGGAACTGGTTATTGACTTTTGCTGCACGAAAGTGCCTCCATGTCTGGTCAGTATTCAGGGAGTGGATGTAGAGGTGGTCCACTCCTTCAAGTAATTGGGTGTCCACATTAATGACAGGTTGGACTGGTCTCGGAACACTGAAGAACTAGAGAAGAAAGGGCAGAGCAGGAACTTTTTTCTTAGGAGACTGTGTTCCTTTAAAGTGGGAAATGACATCCTTCACATCTTCTACAACTCTGTGATGGCCGTTGTGGCGTGCTGGGCTGGTAACATCACGTCAAGAGAGGCCCACAGAATCAACAAGCTAATTAAAAGGGTAAGCTCAGTTATGGGACACACTCTGAACACCCTGCAGGTCGTAGAGAAGGAGAGAACTGTCAGTGCCATTATGAACAATGTTGCACATCCTTTCAGTGTCACACCAACACTGAGGACTTTCAGCCAACAAATCATTCAGCAGAAGTGGGTCAAGAAACATTTGCATAATGCGTCACTGCGATTGTGATAGCAAAGTCAGAACTTTTCTTTCTTTGGAATGTTCTTGCATTATAGCCATTCCATTGTGTGTTCAGACCAAAGTGAGTGTGTATATTTATTTACTTACTTACTTTCTATTTATTTATTTAAAGAGCTTCTGTAAAAAGCTAAATTTATACCTGGGGATAAAGTAGTCTATCTATCTATCTATCTATCTATCTATCTATCTATCTATCTATCTATCTATCTATTATATAGTGCCTTTCATATCTATCTATCTATCTATTATATAGTGCCTTTTATGTCTATTTATCTATCCATCTATCAGTTATATAGTGTCTTTCATATCTATATATCTATCTATATATTATATAGTGCATTTCATTTACAATACAATACAATACAATACAGTTTATTTTTGTATAGCCCAAAATCACACAGGAAGTGCCGCAATGGGCTTTAACAGGCCCTGCCTTTTGACAGCCCCCCAGCCTTGACTCTCTGAGAAGACAAGGAAAACTCCCAATAAAACCCTGTAGGGAAAATGGAAGAAACCTCGGAAAGGCAGTTCAAAGAGAGACCCTTTCCAGGTAGGTTGGGCGTGCAGTGGGTGTCAAAAGTAGGGGGTCAATACAATACAATATACACAACAGAACAATTCCTTAATACAGCATAATAATAAAAATTTTAGAAGTACGGTTTAACAATAGATGATATGACATAATTAGGTTTGGATATTTTTAGAGTCCTGGAGACCTCATCCATCTAGCTGCCTCCCCATTTGGCCATGCCACGGCTGAAACGTTGCTTCGATGAAAGGACCCCTCTTTCCCATGATTCCTGTGATCCTCCATCAGGGATGACTTTACCATAGGCAGGCAAACAACTTGGCAGGTGGGCCATGGCACCAATGGCCACATTTGGGTACCGAGAAAAGAAACAGAATAGGTGAGGGTTAGTATTCAAATATAATTATCATGTTACTTATGTTTTAGTGCTAATGACTAACAACCGAGATGGAGTCTGTACAGTTAATCAGCAGCTCTAGTCAGGATATGCTAAACTGAAGTAGTGAGTCTTCAGCCGGGATTTAAAGGCTGAGACTGAGGGGGCATCTCTTATGGAAGCAGGAAGACCATTCCACAGTTTAGGGGCCCTGTAACTATAAGCTCGATCTCTTACTGTTATTTTATCAATCCTTGGAATCCTAAGCAGACCGGCATCTTGAGATCTTAATGTGCGCAGGTTTGTAAGTCATGATAAGTTCAGACAAGTAAGCCGGACCTTGGCCATTTAATGCTTTATATGTTAAAAGGAGGATTTTGAAATCTGCCCTGAACTTAACTGGGAGCCAGTGTAAAGATTTAAGAACTGGGGTTATGTGTTCATATTTTCTTGTTCTTGTAATAATTCTTGCAGTGGCATTTTGGATTAACTGGAGGCTGTATAGAGAACAGTTTGAACAGCCAGTGAACACCGCATTGCAGTAGTCAATCCTACTAGAGATAAATGCATGAATTAATTTCTCACAATCCTGTTTATTTAGAAAGCGCCTTAATTTCCTAATATTTTAAGATGGAAAAACATGTTTTGGACGACTTTGTAATATGCTCTTTAAATGACATGCTAGAGTCAAAGATAACACCTAGATTACGGGCTGATTCAGTAAAACTAATTGGGATTCCAACTGAGTTAAATGACGACAAAATATTGCTGTGATCAGCGTCATTCCCTCCAACAATTAACATCTCTGTTTTATCTGTATTTAAAGACAAGTAGTTCTCATTTCTATCTATCTATCTATTATATATTGCCTTTTCTATCATCACACTTCTGCGCATAGGAGGCAGTCAACTCAGAGTAAGACTCCGAGTAGGAGGTTGATGAAGTGCACCAATGTCTCTTCTTCCTCTTCTACAGATCATCAGAAGGAAAACCCAGCTGAACCAACAGCCACTTCCACATCCCCATCCAGACCACGCCCCCTAATGACCTCGCTTCCCTCACAGCCCCGCCTCTTTCTGCCCAACGCTTATAAAAGCCAAACACCTCACATTTCTGTTCAGTTCTGCAGTTTTTTGTGCCTACTCTCATGCTTTCACATTATTTCCTCACAATATACAGGGTGGATCCCACTTGAAAATAACAATGTCATGCAGAATTCACACAAAGGGTGGCCAGGATGAGGTTCTCAGAGTTGTGGCGCTGTAACACTATACAGGTACATTGCACTAAAGACAGCATTTTTTCAAATAGAATCATAATTAAAGGAATCACTTGAACATTTTGCTCCCATTTCCTAACCCAATTTTGTTTGACAAATTTCCTGTTATAAATTACTTTTTTTCCTATTTTTAATGTAGTGCTTTGACATCTGTGTAAATGGAAGATAAATGGTGAGAGAAGCAGCTCACAGCTGCAGAACTGAACAAATAAAACTCTCATACATCAGCCTGGGAAGAACTCGGGGGGCTGCTCTGCTCCTGCTAATTTAAAGCAGGACCACTATTTTAGCCTGTCCTGTTTATTGCACTGTGTGTTCATTATTTTTTTGGAGTTTTTCTTTAGTTTCAGTCTTTTTGATTACCACAGCTCCTTTTCCATTTCACGGTGCTTTCATTTAAAGTGAAGGCTCAGAAAAAAGAGAGATGGAATGTAATCTAATGTCCAAGAGGAATCTCAATTAGTGTTCACTTGACAAAAAAAGAAAAAAAAATGCACAATAGCTGATCAAAGTAATCAGGAACGCCTACACCATCACAAGGCCAGCCCTGGACACATTGAAGGCTGTTGTGGAAAAGAGGATGGTGGCAAAATTGGATGCCATCATGAAAAATCCCCTCCAGGGGGCACAGTATTGGAGCACTTTTAACCACAGGCTCATTTCACCACAATGTGCTAAGAAGTGCCTCTGGGGGTCTTTTCTGCCCACTGCTATCAGGCAATTCTGCGCTTCCACCCAATGTACTTGTTAATCTATCTATCTATCTATCTATCTATCTATCTATCTATCTATCTATCTATCTATCTATCTATCTATCTATCTATCTATCTATCTTTCATGTAGTGCCTTTCATCTATCTATCTATCTATTATATAGTGCCTTTCATTCTATCTATCTATTATATTGTGCCTTTCATTCTATCTATCTATTTATCTATCTATTAAATTGTGCCTTTCATTCTATCTATCTATCTATCTATCTATCTATCTATCTATCTATCTATCTATCTATCTATCTTCTATCTATCTATCTATCTATTATATTGTGCCTTTCATTCTATCTATCTATCTATTATATTATTGTTCTTTTCATTCTATCTATCTATTATATAGTGCCTTTCATTCTATCTATCTATCTATCTATCTATCTATCTGTCCAGTCCTGCTGTTTCTCTGTGTGTCGATTGCTTTGGTCTGGAGTGGAAGTGGCCTTTGTGCTAGCAGGAGAGTGAGTTGAGTTTAGCTTTTTCTTTTTTCCATTTTTTTTCCTTTTTTCTAGTCATTTCTCTTAATTTTACCTGTGTTATTTATATATAGTCATTATTTCAAGTTTATTTAGTGTTTTTTAAAAAGAAGTGGCTAGGATGGCTGTGTCCGAGGATACAGCCAGGCTTTTGCCACATGGCTTTGAAAAACTTAGCAGAAGAAATGGCATCAAGTTGATTGTTGATCCAGTATTTTCAGTAGAGAAGTGTGTTACTGAAATTGGAAAAATAATTGGATGTAAAAACATTATTTCTGCTTCACGAATGAATAAGGCAGTCGTGGTATTTCTAAATGAAGAGGCCTTAGTTCACCAACTGGTTCAGGAAAGCCTAGTTGTTAATGGAACCCTCATTTCTGTTTTGCCACTTTCAACTCCCGCAAAAAGGATTATAAACTCTAATGTTCCTCCTTTCTTGAAGAATGAACTGCTACGTAATGAATTGCGCAGGTATGGCGAGATTATTTCTGACATTACTATGATTCCTTTGGGGTGTAAACAGCCAGAATTAAAACATGTGGTCTCATTTAGGAGACAGGTTTTTATGCTCCTCAACAGAGGTTACAATGAGTTGGATGTTGCTCTGAAGTTCAAAGTAGATGGATGTGACTATATTGTGTTTATATCTTCTGATTCAATGAAGTGTTTTAAATGTGGCAGTGCAGGGCACAAAGCAGTTGACTGTAAAAGAACTGATGGTAGTCATGCTATGTGTGGAAACACAAATGCAGTTAGCGAGTCAGATGTAGAGGATGAGTCTGAGGACTCCGACTCGATGCTGAAGATCAGCAGATTGTTGTCTGTGAGGTATCCACAGGTACTCTTAGCTCGACTGTAGGAAGTTCTGATAATCAGATACCCAGTTGTAGCTCCACAGTTGAAAGGAGTGAAATAAAGAAAGCTGAGACAAAAATGCCTGAAGTGGATGGATCGGCCGAGGCCGAGTTGAAGTCCTCTACTGTGAATATAAATCAGACTAAAGAAAAGGGCCCAGCTAAGGCCGAGGTTATGCAGCTTGTCATTGAAACGACACCAACTGAGGTGGATGACATTGAAGTCTGAATGCTGCTGCTGCTACCTGTGAGCCATCTAAGGTGGATGAGCAGACCGAGGCCAGTCCTGAGTCCACAGTCCACAGTGAAACTGCTCGCCCTCTCTTAAATGTCAAAGCTGTGGCAGAAACTGAACCAGGCACTAATTCAGGTAGTGCAGTTAGGGAAGAAAAAGCTGGAATTGTTGAGGAAATGAATGTTGAAGAAGAATGGACGACACTCCCCAGAAAGAGGAAAGAAACCTCAGACGGTGGAGTAGGAGCCAAGAGAAGTAACAAAATGAACCTGACAGAGGGGGCTGACGTGTCTTTCAAGAATCGTTTCTAAGTACCAGAGAGGTGACAATTAGCCCAGAGTGTGAGGGGAGTCAGCAGGGTGGTGAGGACCGTGACTCTTGTATGTCAAGTGACAATTTAACTGGCACTCTTGGAAAAACGGAGTACAGCACTGAAAGCATTCTGAGCTTTCTGGATTTTCTTGAAGGCAAAGGAAGGTGAATGTCGTAGAACATTTTCCTGACCTGGAACTTTTTTTGGTTTCAGCCAAGCGAGTTATGCGCAATGCTGTTCCTTTGGGAATGGAAAGAAAAGAGTTTAATCGTTTAAAGAATGTTATCAGTAAAGTTAGAAAGTCTCTCACCTCCAGCACATAATGGCTCCACACCAGCTCCTCTCTTTTTCATTAGTTAAAGTTCTTCTTGTCATTGCTGCTCCGTTTCTTTTCTTTCTAATGCCTGTTTTCTCTTTGGGCTCTTTGAACGTTAACGGCTGCAGAGACTCCTTAAAGAGAGCCGTACTTTTCAATATTTGGAACAGAAAAAACTAGATGTTACTTTTCTTCAAGAAACTCATACTGACCCAATGAATGAGTCGGAGTGGCAGAGGGACTGGAGTGGGATGACGTTTCTGAGCCACGGCTCCAGTGCCAGCGCAGGGGTGGCAGTGCTCTTCAGTAAGGCGTTTCTCCCGGAGTCCATTGACTGTTTTGAGCAAATTAAAGGTCGTCTCATGAAGGTCGTTGTACGTATTCAGGGGAAGAACATTATTTTCTTAAATGTCTACGCTCCAAATGAAGGCAAAAAGAGAGTTTCTTTTTTTCTTTTGTTAAAAGACATATTGGCTGAGTGCAGTTCAGAGGATGTCGTGTTCTTAGCTGGTGATTTTAATTGCACTGAACATGCAGAGATGGACAGGAATGGCACTGAGCCTCACCCAGGGTCAGTCAAGGTGTTGCAGTCGGTCCTTCATCAGCAAGAACTTGTGGATGTGTGGAGGGAGTCGAACCCGACGGCGAGACAGTACACATGGCTCAAGGCCTCCAGTGGCATGTTATCCATGGCAAGGCTGGACAGGATTTATACCTTACGGCACAATCTGAACCTCATTTTGGGCTCTTGTCTTCTGCCCACAGGGTTTTCAGACCATAGTTTAGCTCTCACTCGTTTCTCTTTGGGGTCTGAGCGTAATTTTAAATCTTTCTGGCACTTTAATACTAAACTTCTTAAAGACTCTCTATTTCTTCAACACTTTCGTCTCTTTTGGGACAAATGGAGACTCAGCAAAAATGAATTCTCATCTCTGAAGCAATGGTGGGACGTCTCCAAGGTCCAAATTAAACTCTTTTGCCAGTTTTATTCTGAACATTCTTCTAGAAAGGTCACCATGGCCATTAAAGAACTGGAAGAGCACATTGGGATAATTCAAACCAAACTGGAAACCGGTTTTAATGCCACTTTGCTTGAGTCTCTAAAAGACAAAAAAGATTCTCTGAGGTCCCTGCTGGATGAACAGGTGAAGGGCGCCATTGTCAGGGGGAGATTCCAGAATATTTCCCAAATAGACGCCCCTACGCAGTTTTTCTTTTCATTGGAGAAGAAGGTTGCTCAGGCAAAAATCATTCACTGTCTGAAAACTGCAGATGGGACTGAAATGACGGAGACCGAGGAGATCCGGGAATTTGCCTTAAAATTTTACAAAGACTTATTCTCTGCAGAAACAGTGGACTTGTCTTCAAATACAGAAATTTTCTTTAATGACCTACCACAGTTGACTCCATCCACCAAGGAAGAACTCGACCTGCCACTATCACTGGAGGAGCTCACTAGTGCTCTTGGGAGTTTAAATCAGAACAAAGCCCCTGGGATCGATGGACTTCCCGTCGAATTCTACAAGTCCTTTTGGGATATCATGGGTAAGGACTTCCTGACTGTGTTTGTGGAGAGCATCAGGGATAAAGAACTTCCTGTGAGTTGTCGGAGAGCAGTTTTGACTCTTTACCTAAAAAGGGGATCTCTGCAACATTAAAACTGGCGACCGGTCAGCCTGCTCTGCTCAGACTATAAAATCTTTTCTAAAGCGTTGGCTCTTCGTCTGAGGACTGTCATGAACTGCTTGGTGGCCTTCGATCAGTCATACTGTGTCCCTGAACGATGCATTTTTGATAACATTTTCTTTGTGCGGGATTTGGGTTTAAGGCGGGTCTCATCTTATTGGATCAAGAGAAGGCATTTGACCGGGTAGACCACCAGTATTTATTTAAAGTTCTAGAGAGGTTTGGTTTCAGTGAGACCTTTCTAGGATATATTAAATTAATGTACACAAATGTGTTTAGTGTTTTAAAAATTAATGGAGGTTGGGAGACCCATTTTCTGTTACAATGGGCATTCGTCAAGGGTGTGCACTCTCCGGTATGTTATACTCGCTGTCCATAGAGCCCCTGCTCCACAGACTTTGCCAATTACTTCACGGCCTGTCATTGCCTGTGTGTCCCACTGCATCCTTTAAGGTGGTGGCATATGCTGACGATGTCACAGTTGTCATCACTGAACCTGATGATGTTGTCCTGCTGCAGGACTGTTTACAGGTGTTTCAAACGGTGTCATCTGCCAGGGTCAACTGGTCCAAATGTAATGCCTTTCTGATGGGCAACTGGGACTGTCCTCCCCCAAACCTCCCAAGTGGTTTAACATGGAACTCTAAGGTATTTAAACATCTGGGAATTTACATTGGGAAGTCTGGAGCCACAGCTGATAACTGGGAAGGTTTAATTGACCAAATTCAGGGGAGACTGAAGAAATGGAAATGGGTGGTCGCCAAGCTCTCTTTTCGGGTAGGGTGCTGATTATTAATAATTTAATTGCTTCAATGCTTTGGCATAAATTTAGGTGTGCAGATCCTCCAGTTTGGCTGTTAAAAGAAATTCAGGGGATATTACTGGATTTTTTTTGGGACAAACTTCATTGGGTTAAACGCAGTGTGATACATCTGCCTGTGGATGAAGGTGGTCAGGGCTTGGTGGACATTCTGAGTAGAATTGAAGCTTTTAGGCTGACAGATTTACAGCGTCTCTTGTATGCCCCTCAGCCTTTACTGTGGAGGAGTTTAGCATTCGCTTTTTTTCATAGGGTCGGAAATCTTAATTTTGATTGGCAACTCCTTTTCATTGATGTCAAGCGATTGGCGCTATCTGTGCTGCCCACCTTTTACCGCAACATGTTATTGATTTGGCACACCAAAACAAACAGAGTGGGTATTAATCTGGAGTCAGTCTTCTGGTTACTTGAAGAACCGGTAATATGGAATCCAATCTTGGAGTTTGACTCGGTCAGTTTAAACTCACTGCTTATGAACAAAGGCTTTACCAAAGTAGCCAACTTTATTGATCCAGTCAGCAGCCAGTGGAAGTCTGGGGAAGCTGTGGCACATGAGCTCGGGATTAGGTCTGTCCGTCTTGGGGGGTCGATAATCAACAAACTTAAAGTCTCTTTAGTGCAATTGGGTGCAGGTCCTCTGTGTGAGGATTATATCTCAGGAGATCTCATAAAAGAGGCAGAACCTCCTGAATGTGTCATTACAATTAAACCAAATGTAAAAGATTTTATCAGTTCTAATAACTCAATTTTAAAAATTAATCACATAAATGGAATTTCGTTCCAAAATTTGTCAAAAAAAGAATTGTATGACTGGTGTCTTAAAGTGTCCCATTTTATGTATTTGAAAGACATGACTGAGACCCTCTGGAGGAACACTCTGTGTCTGCATGACATGACATCTCCAGCATGGAGGACTTTATATAAACCGCCAATTGAGAAAAGAGTTGGGGACCTGCAGTGGAGGATTCTACATGTAGCTGTGGGCACCAATTCATTTTTAAAAACCATTGGTTCCAGCATAACAGATCAGTGTCCATTCTGCCTTCAGAAAGAAACAGTTTATCATTTATTTCTGTATTGTACCAGATTACAACCACTGCTGCATTTTCTTGATTTATTGTTGATGGATTTGGGAATTATATTTAATAACCTCATTTATATTTTTGTAATGTCGGTGTCAAGAGTTTGTAAAAGACAATGTTTACTTGGCAATTTTTTGTTAGGCCAGGCCAAGATGGCAACGTTAAAAACGAGAAGAAATAGAGATAAAGATATGAAAACCACTGACGCTCTGTTAATGTTTAAGGTCCTTCTTCATAGGAGATTGAGAATCGAATTTGCATATTTTAAACTTATTAATCAATTAGATATATTTAGAGAAATCTGGGCTATAAATGATGTTTTATGCTCCTTGGAAGATGAATGTCTAGTATTAAAGTATGAGTAGGAAAACTCTGTTATTAAATGTTGTTTAATTTTGACTGTTAATTTGACTGCAATTCTGTTATAATTGTTAATAATGGTCTGTTTAAAATTAAAAAATCTATCTATCTATCTGTCTATCTATCTATTAAATTGTGCCTTTCATTCTATCTATCTAACGAAAGAGAGAACTACTTACGGATTTAGATTGGATTTTTTTCTATAATTTGATTAAACATTCCTGTTGATTTTGCAACTTCTCTCATCATGCTATCTATCTATCTATTAAATTGTGCCTTTCATTCTATCTATCTATCTATCTATCTATCTATCTATCTATCTATCTATCTATCTATCTATCTATCTATCTATCATATAGTGCTCCTTTGTTAACAGAAAATTTCTCCTGATAAAAGGGGAAAGTCCAGCGCTAGACTGAGGCACATCCAGAGCCTGTTAAGCTTAGATATAAGCCTTTTTCTTTAAATCAGTCAGCTGCAAAGATTAAAGTATCTCCTGTTTTTTTGCAAAAGATTTATACGAAATATTTCTTCTTTAAGACTGTATGTCATATAGCAATGAGTAATTTTTTTTGTTGTAGTTAATTCTATTTCATAATATTTAATTATATAGCTATGAACATGTGGGGTTAATTAATAGTGACATTGCAAAATGAAAAAAAAAATTAAAGAGTGAAGCCAGGGGTTACAAGAGCAGACGTCTTTACACCATTACTTAGTCTCTGGGGTCACGACTCTGATTACCTGTCTTACCGTAACAATTGGATTCCTTTATTATGCTAAACTCAGCTTTCATAGTTGATTTTAGTTATTCAGTGTAATGGATGAGTTCATTTTGATTTCTACTTTAATAATTCCATTAATATACAGTTTATTCATTATCCCTTAGACATGAAAATAATGCTTGTTATGAAGTCGATCATTTTTAAAATTACTTTTATTGATTTTACAGCTAAAGGTTTCTTCTTCTTTTTCTTCCTCTTCATCTTTCCCCATTTTGATGTGGGGTCATTGTGCTTGATCAGCCTTCTCCATAGAGTTGAGTCCTGCATCTCCTCCTCAGTCAGACTCTTTTCCTTCAGATTTTCTTTTCCTTTATCCATCCACCTCCAGTTTGGTTCCCTTCCTTTTCTCTTCCCCTGTCCTTCCCTCCCATCACTCTTTTGCCCACATTGTCCTTGTCTCCCCTAACAAATATCCACACCACTTCAGCCTCCTTCCCTATCCTTTCTTAGACGTCTCTCCTACTTTTGTTGTACTTCCAATTGTCTCACTTCTTATTCTGTCCTGTTTGCTCCACACACACCTATCTCCACATTCTCATTTCTGCCACATCCAACTTCTTCACCTATGCTACCTTTACTGCCCCATTGCTGGTCTTATTCACTTTACCTTTAACCTTTGCCATAATTCCTCAATTACTCAACACTCCTGATTCCTTCTTCAATTGTTCCTCCCACACTGCACTCCATGGGTTATCTGTGCATCAAATTCTCTGTCATGGGCTACCACTGATCCTAAATATTTAAATGTATCCATTTATTTTAGTGGCTCTCCTTGCAGGCTAACTTCTGAATCCCAATCATCACCAAACCTCATATATTCGGTCTTCTTCTTCCTATTCATCATCAATCTTCAATCTTCCAAAGCCTTTCTCCATTCTTCCGGCTTTCTCTCCATTTCTGGTGGTACACAATGTCATCAGCCTAAAGCCTGTATCAGGGGGATTGGCCTTTTATCCAATGATGCAACATGTCCATAACCAGAACAAACAGGTACGGACTTCAAGAAGATCTCTGGTGCAGCTCTACTCTAATTAAGATCTTGTCTGTTGTCCTAACACTGCTAACTTCTGAATTCTGATAATCATTAAGCCTGATATATTCTTTCTTCTTCTTCCTATTTATCTTCAACCCTCCATCTTCCAAAGCCTTTCTCCATTCTTCCAACTTCCTCTCCACGTTTTCCTTTCTGGTTCTACACAACACAATGTCATTAACAAGAAGCCTTCATCAAGAGGATTGGCCTTTCATCCCAGAAGTCAAAACATCCATAATCAGACCAAAGTGGTAAAGACTTAAAGAAGATCCCCGGATGTTACACCCTTCTGTGTCTGGAAAAGGGAGAATAATAACAGAAACGCTAACTTGTGGGTCTTTCCACAGAAGCTTTATGAGGGATAAAATAATATATACTGTAATCACATAACCATATTATAAAATAATAAAATAAGAATGTGACAAAATAACCATTCAACTCTTTTAACATTAAGATAAACTTACACTTTCTGTCTTTACTGTTTCCCATGTTAATTAATTCTATACTTTGCACAGTAGAACAAGAACAAGAAAATACGAACACATAACTCCAGTTCTTGAATCCTTACACTGGCTCCTGGTTAAGTTTAGGACAAATTTCCAAATCCTCCTTTTAACATATACCGTAGATCCCGGAATACAAGCCGACTCGGTATATTAGCCGACCCCCTTCTCTACCTACTAAATTACATGTATTTGCTGATGACTGGTATTTAAGCTGACCCCCTTCTCCAAGCAAAAGTTTCTAAATTTCCTTAAAAGTGTCTCTTCAGGTATACTTATCATGTTTATCGGCGAGAATTTGAGACTGCCGGCATTTTTGATGGAAACCAGGAAGTGATTGTGGAGAAGTTTGGTAAAATGAAATCTTTGTGTTGAAACTATATACGCAAATACGGTACATCAGCGGGTGGATTTCCGGAGACTCGTTATAAATTTGATTAACTTAAATACGCAATACAGTGGACCCTTGACTTACGAACTTAATTTGTTTGCGAAGGCTAACCCATAATGTGTTCCGAACCTCCCACTGCAACACTTACTTAACCTTTTCATAATAAAAAAGGGTTGTATAATGTGCATAATTTACCAAAACACCAATAAGTTTTCTAATGTGCTAACCAAAAAGTTATAAAAAGTGCCTAGCCTACCAGATGTAGGCTAGATTAAGCTAGGAGCATGGCGGCACGCATGGTCGCAGCGGCTCAGGGTTCTCCTTTTCAGTGCACTTTTTTTTTTCCTTGTTTGTGCACGATCGGTTTGGCGAACATCCGCTACACCCGTCAGAACCTTATAGACATTGGTGTCAAGAACCAGACATCGGTTTTGAGTGTTTTTCATCACACGCACAACATCCCAGACAACATAGCGAGATCAGTGGGCTCTCCGTGGATTGTTGTCGGGTCTAGGAGACGACACAGACGGAGGAGGGAAAGAAAGCAGAAGCGGGGCCGCAGATCCGCCGTTATGCTAAGGCTAAAAAAACAACCATACAAGCCCTATACAGAACTTTTTTTGCACTGAAGGAGCTGCTTTTAATCTCATTGTAGATGTGTATAGTGACAATAAAAGGCATTCTATTCTAGAAACAACAATTTCATACTGTACTCACCATTTAATTTGACATCTTTGGGGTGCAGGAAGGGAGGAGGAGGAGAATGAAACGGAAGGTGGTTATTGTTTAGCCTCCTTATGCAAATCTTTTCTTTGTAAAATTGTCGAGATGGTGGATTTCGACATGCTGTACATATTAGCGAGATCAGTCACACGACCAGCACTCTCATATTTCCACACAATTTCCATCTTCGTTTCAATTGTGATCACTTTCTTTACCTTCTCTTCCTTCCTTAGCAATTATGTGTCTTGCTTACATGGTCTTAATGAATTATATATATAGGCAAATCACTGCAATGACCGAAATTACATCCACAAACACATGTATCTGGGCTCCGACTGACGCTACTAACGCTCTTGGTTGTTTGTTTACAATCGCGCAAGCGGATACACGTGACTGCATCCGGGTCGTAATGCAAGATGTTGATCGTAAATCAAAAGAAAACATTTTATTTTAAACTTTACGATAATTTATTATAAATTTTATTAATAAATTTTTTATTTAATTTAAAGTACCGGCATGCAAAGTTACTTTTTCATCTGAAAGATGGCTCTGTGATTTCATCATTATTTACTTCCATATTCATCGGCAAAACCAGCATTGCGCTGGAAATCTTGAATCTGAAACGATACTCGTTATATAAACCGACCCCCAAACTCCAAGCCAAAAATCTAGGACGAAATTCTCGGCTTATATAACGGGATCTACGGTAAATCATTAAATGTCCAACGTCCGGCTTACTTGCCTGAAGTTATCATGAGTTACAAACCAGAATGTACATTAAGATCTCAAGATGCCGGTCTGCTTATGATTCCAAGATTTAATAAAATGACAGTGGGAGGTCGATCGTTTAGTTACAGGGCCCCTAAACTGTGGAGTGGTCTACCTGCTACTATAAGAAATGCCCCTTCGGTCTCAGCTTTCAAATCATGGCTGAAGACTCACAACTTCAGTTTAGCACACCCTGACTAGAGCTGCTGATTAGCTGTACAGACTGCATCTCTGTTGTTAGTCATCAGCACTAAAACATCAGTAACATGATAGTTAGAATTTGTTATTAACCCTCACCTATTTTGTTTCTCTTCTTGGTACTCAAATGTGGCACTTGGTGCCACGGCCTACCTGCCAAGTTGTTTTGCCTGCCTAAAGTAAAGTCATCTCTGATGGAGGATCGCAGGAATCATTGGGTAGATGGGTCCTATGATTGGACTGGCTGTTTCAGCTGTAGAATGGGCAATTGGGGGCATGTTATTACACTATTAATATAGTATTTGGAAAGATCTTGTCAAGCATGGTTGCACAGTAGACAAGAAAAAGGAACAGGTTTTCAAGGAAAAATAACTGGCAGGTGCAAAATGGGCTTTGTCGATAGCAGAAAAGCACACAGAAGTAGCTGTCAAATATGGCGGTCCAGCTCCTATCTCCAGGTCAAAAGAACACAAAGTTCTCCTCATCAATGGTTTGGAGGCAGTGACTGGAGCAGACACAGTCTGAGGGAGAGAGGACAGGTAAGTGAGCCATTAGGTTAGCCAGGGTTTGATCATTTAAATGTTCCACACCTCATGCGAGAAGCACATTGCGTAGAAAGCCTGCAGCTGATCCCGCATAGGGGACGGGTAAGAGTGTGTTTGTTTCTCATCAAGAAGGAGTTTCTAAAGGACAGCTGTGTTTCGTTGCCATAGTTTTACTGTTGAGAATGGCAACACCAGTCACAATATGTTGAAACCATCAAAATATTTTCCAAAATGTATACAACTAGCTGTCCCCAGCGTCGTAGTGAAACAGGACAAACTTTAAAAATCAATAAGCAAAAAGGTATCACTAGCTAGGCGGAGGCAAGGTACACTTCAAAACACAGAGGTATACTGACTCCTTTCCCCTAATGTCAAACTTCCTCCTCCCCTCGGCCTGCAAACCACTGTCTCGGATTAGCGTGAATATATCTCTCCTGCAAGCGAACTATGATGCTTAGCATGATGAGAGAAGTTGCAAAATCAACAGGAATGTTCAATCAAATTATAGAAAAAAATCCAATCTAAATCCGTTAAGTAGTTCTCTCTTTCGTTAGATAGATAGATATATAGATAGATACTTAATCCCCAAGGGGAAATTCACATACTGATCAGCCTACTGATAAAAACAATTTTAATTAAAGAATGATAAAAATGCAGTGCAAGTTAAAAAAATGCTAGGTGGAGAGTGCAAGGCAGATATAATAGACAACAATCTTGTATAATGTTAACGTTTAGTCCCCTGGGTGGAATTGAAGAGTCGCATAGTGTGTGGGAGAAATGATCTCCTCGGTCTATCGGTGACAGCAGTCTGTTGCTGAAGCTACTCCTCTGTCTGGAGATGATCCTGTTCAGTGGATGCAGTGGATTCTCTATGACTGACAGGAGCCTACTCTGCCACGGATGTCAAACTGTCCAGCTCCGTGCCTACAACAGAGCCTGCCTTCCTCATCAGTTTGTCCAGGCGTGAGGCGCCCCTCTTCTTTATGCTGCCTCCCCAGCACACCACAGCGTAGAAGAGGGCACTCACCACAACCGTCTGATAGAACATCTGCAGCATCTTATTGCAGATGTTGAAGGACACCAGTCTTCTAAGGAAGTATAGTCGATTCTGACCTTTCTTACACAGAGCATCAGTATTGGCAGTCCAGTCCAATTTATCATCCAGCTGCACTCCCAGGTATTTATAGGTCTGTACCCTCTGCACAGTCACCTCTGATGATCACGGGGTCCATGAGGGGCCTGGGCCTCCTAAAATCCACAACCAGCTCCTTGGTTTTACTGGTGTTCAGGTGTAGGTAGTTTGAGTCGCACCATTTAACAAAGTTCTTGATTAGGTTCCTATACTCCTCCTCCTGCCCACTCCTGATGCAGCCCACAATAGCAGTGTCGTCAGCGAACTTTTGTACGTGGCAGGACTCTGAGTCGTATTGGAAATCCGATGTATGTTGGCTGAACAGGACCGGAGAAAGTCCAGTCCCCTCTCGGCTCCTGTGCTGCTGACTACAATGTCAGACCTGCAGTTCCCGAGACGCACATACTGAGGTCTGTCTGTAAGATAGTCCACGATCCACGGCACCAGGTGTGAATCTACTCCCATCTCTGTCAGCTTGTCCCTAAGGAGCAGAGGCTGGATGGTGCTGAAGGCGCTAGAGAAGTCCAGAAATGGATGTAAGGTACTCCATGAGGCTGACGTGTTAGTGAGGAGGGCCTCACCCCCCTCCCTTTGGCCCTCAGCCTGTCTCTCAGATGCGCGCAAATAAATTGGTACTGCAAGCGAACTATGATTCTCAGCGCGATGAGAGAAGTCGCAAAATCAACCAGAATGTTCAAGCAAATTCTAAAAAAAAAAAAACGATCTAAACCCGTTAAGTAGTTCTCTCATTCGCTAGCTAAGTGGAGGTAAGGTACGCCCCGAGGCTGGCGCATGAGTGAGGACGGTACCGCCCCCCCACCCCTTGGTCTGCTGCGTGTCTCTCGGATTCACACAAATAAATTGGTACTGCAAACGAACTATGATACTTAGTGTGATGAGAGAAGCATCAAAATCAACCGGAATGTTCAAACAAATTATAGAAACAAACTCGATCTAAATCTATTAAGTAGTTCTCTCGTGATAAGCGAACAGATATACAAACAGTAAGATGTTGGATTTATAGATAGATATACTATGAACATTTTTATGTTTATTTAATTATAACATTAACTATTTGCAGGCCTGGAAAATGAAGAATAAACAGAAACCCAGACTCTTTCCACAGAAGCTTGAGTCTCCTTGTCAAGAACTTCTGTTACTCCTCGTAGAAAGGCATAAATAATTAAACAGAAGTTGCTGCTGAGGCCTTACCGATACAGAAATGAACAATTGGTCATTAGCATCTAAAGTACAATATTTGAGAAGTAAAATAGTTCCCGTTTGCATGTGCATTTAAGCAAGTTAATCAGAGCACAGCACTACTGAATTAAAAAAAAAAATGCTGGGACTGAACAAAATATATCCATCACACAGACCAGCTCTAACTGGGATCCTGTCTGTTACCCCAAACCGAGTCCTCACTCCCTCATTCATATCCTGGACAATCCTCAGACACTTATACATCTCCAGACCTCTTGATGTGGCATCATAAGTCTTCTCCAAATCAATAAACACCTTTCTGTTTTTCTTGAAGCTTCTCTGTCCACTACGTGACCATCATCATCAGGTCCTTCCATGAAAACCCTAAATACAAAGAGGACTGTTTGACTTATGTTAGGTAGATTGCCCAGAGGGGACTGGGTGGTCTCTTGGTCTGGAACCCCTACAGATTTTATTTTTTTTTCTCCAGCCTTTGGAGTTTTTTGTTTTTCTGTCCACCCTGGCCATCGGACCTTACTCTTATTCTATGTTAATTAATGTTGACTTATGTTTATTTTTTATTGTGTCTTCTATTTTTCTATTCATTTTGTAAAGCACTTTGAGCTACATTTTTTTGTATGAATATGTGCTATATAAATAAATGTTGATTGATTGATTGATTGATTGACTATCAGTTGTCTAAATGCTAAATGCATCAGTTGTTCCTCTCCCTGGCATATAACCAAAGTGCTCCTCCACTATGGTGGTCTTTTCCCTAAGCCTTCTCTCTATAAGCCTTTCCCCAAATTTAATTGTTTCTGACATCAGCTTTATCCTTTTTCCTTATAAATGGTAAATATATTGTAAATAAAATATATTGTAATCTTTCTAGCTAGCCAATTAAAGGTTCCATTTTGCTTAACTTCTCACTTTGAGTTAGAGTTTTGAAGACTCTATCCGAGTTTGTCCATATAAAACCTCATTTGTGCCTCATTTTCTAAAACTTTTGTAATTTTTGATATCCTGTGTCACACACTTGTGCACGGGAGACAGCTAAAGGGCCTGAATAAGGGTAGTTCCACTCCAGACCAGGCGGTGACGAGGTATACACCATTCATGGGAAATCCTACACGGTGATGCCCATGAAGATGTCACTTCTGGTTCTGGAGCCCACAAAGACGCTACTTCTGGTCCCGAAGACATCAGTTCCAGCACCAACAATGGCGTCACTTCCGGTCACAATCACATCATTTCCAGTCTCGTCTTTAAAGCCACCATCTTTACACATCTAAATCAGTTCTGTTTTGGACTTTGTACCGAGCACAACTCAAAAAAAGATACCCATTTTCAGCCTGGGCATATTATATGGGTGGCTGCCCCAAACCTTTGATGTGTCCTGTGTATTCTTGTCACACCTGGTTTTCGATCCTTTACCATCCCTTTTTGACTACAATTTTTGCCTTTTGATTTGAATGTGTTATTTTTTTGTCCCATTTTTTGCTTTGTGTCTTCCCCCACCATAACCTATCATCTACGGAGAAGGAGCAAAAGCTATAGATTCATCAGAAATTTCAATCTCCGGTTTTCGACGGATGTCAAAATTTTAGGTTCCCCTGATATTGAAAACATTAATATCTCGATGATGGGTGTCTGTCTGTGTGTTACAGTTTCTTGAGGACAGTCTAGAGCTAAAATGGCTGGATGTAAAAACAGCAAACTCGATTAATGAAGACTGTTATGAGACAATGATGTGCTAGCTAGTTTTTGAGCCAGATCTCGCAAGAGAAAGAAGCACTCTAGAGGAACCCTCAAATACCGTAGTCCTGAAATTAATTATGAATCCTTCTAGTCAATTGCTATCGTAATGACCTGTTTTATGATCAGAAAGATCAGCATGAGAGTGGTAAATAATTACTGAAATGTTATAGAATAGTTTGGGTAACTTGGTTCCCAGGGCAAAAAGCCTGCTGACGCTCACATCCATTTTTTTTACTTTTTACTTTGTTTTGACTATGTCTATCTCACAATCATTCTCTGCCTTGCATAGCATAGCAAAAACTTCAAATCCAAAATGAGCAATCCTGAGATGAAGCATCTTTACTGTGAGATGCGCACCCTGCAAAGTGAAGTCAAAGAACTTTAAAAGTCGATGAGTGCCATTTTAATGTTGCTGCAGCAGATAGAAAGCTCACTCAAAAAGTAAGCTCTGTATTGATTTTTCCATTTGGGGTGAGTGGTTGGTCATGTTAAAGAGCCAATGATACCACATCCTTGTAGGTATTCCAGGGACCTCGTAGGGGCTTCTTAAATCAATGTAGGATGATTTGTTAAAACCCAACTTATTATCAGAGGTTGCTAGTAACGAGTTACATTTACTCCGTTACATTTACTTGAGTAACTTTTAAAAAAAATTGTACTTCTAAGAGTAGTTTTACTGCACCATACTTTTTACTTTTACTTGAGTACATTTGTGAAGAAGAAACGCTACTCTTACTCCGCTACATTGGGCAACACTCGACTCGTTAATTTTTTCCATTTATACATTAAACTATATTTTTGCAAGAGAGAAGTTGCCAGTGGATCTACTGCATGACTGTTTCACCAATCAGACGTAGCCATGCAGTCACATGACCTCACACAAACTTCCTGCGTCTTGCAGCCCGTGAGAGATTTTTTAGTCATGCGGGGCTCCTATTCACTGCTAAACGGTCACAGCTTCACTGCAAGAACCAGATCGTCATTCCCAAGCCAGCCTTTCATGTCTTTTAACCTCATGTCTCTTCTCCTTTTCTTTGATTCCCCCTTCTTTTTTGTGCTGACCCGTATATACTGTATACACTCCCGTCTCCGTGGGCCTTAATCACATGCTGCAGGAAGCCAATAAAACAATTGAGAACGATCGGACCCGCACGTGCAAGTGCAACTCGCTCCAACTACCTCATTAACTCCCCGCAGTTGTGCAATTGCGTCCATGGAGAGTGACACGGCTTTATGGATTTGAAGCCGCGGACCCGCTACACCACAAAATGAATATGCAGTATTATACTGGATATCTCGTCACTGTAAGTAGTTTGCACTGTTCAAACATACATGTTACCTACTGTAGATATCGTCTTCAAAAGCGTTGTTGTGAAAAACTGAGATTTGGAACTTTGTGTTATTTGTACATCTTTATTCTGTAAAGATGTGATTTATTTTTACTCATTTTTTTATTTTATTATTTGGAAATAGCAGAACTTGCACATGATTTTATATTTTTGTCTGTCGTATTACAACTTTTCTAAAAAATAAATAATTTATTATGTTAAAACAGTTACTCAGTACTTGAGTAGTCTTTTCGCCAAGTACTTTTTTTATTCTTACTTGAGTAAGTTTTTGGTGGACTACTTTTTACTTCTACTTGAGTAATATTATTTTGATGTAACGCTACTCTCACTTGAATACAATTTCTGGCTACTCTACCCACCTCTGCTTATTATTAACCCTGATGAGCATACTAGGGTTATATTTATTATCTTCTTCCTAGATAAGGAGCCTTTGGAATGGATCTCAGTGATGTGCTACACTAACCATCCATGTTGTTATTCTCTTGACCCTTTTGGAAATGAGCTTTGACATTCCAGTTTGTTCTGAGTTGGTTGCCAAACCAGTTACTTGAATTTTGGCAATGAAATAAACCATGGAATTCCATTTAAAAAAACTTCCACATCCAAACCCACCGCTGTTATTTCAGGTGTGCCCCAGGGCTCTGTCCTGGGACCCCTCCTTTTCATTATTTACCTCCTTCCCCTTGGAAATATCTTTCGTAAATATAACATTAGCTTCCACTGTTATGCTGATGACACCCAGCTCTATCTCACTAGCAAACCTACTGCTTCCTTTCCACCCTCCTCACTTATTGATTGCATAGCAGAAATCAAATCCTGGTTTTCTTCAAATTTTCTTAAATTAAATAGTAACAAAACTGAGGTTCTCCTCATTGGTACAAAATCAACATTATCCAAAACTGATCACTTTTCATTTGTTATTGATAATTCCTCTGTCTCCCCTTCCCCACAGGTTAAGAGTCTGGGTGTTATCCTTGACAGTACTTTATCCTTTCAGTCCCACATCAATGACATCACCCGGTCTGCGTATTTCCACTTGCGTAACATTAATCGTATTCACCCCTACACCGCTGCTATCCTTGTTCATAGCCTTGTCACTTCTCGTCTGGATTATTGCAATTCCCTTTTCTTTGGTCTTTCTCACAAATCTCTTTATAAGCTTCAGCTGGTCCAGAATTCAGCTGCCCGCATCATTACTAGAAAACCTTCTATTCACCATATCACTCCCGTCTTCCAGCACCTTCACTGGCTTCCAGTTCATTTCCGCATTCAGTTCAAAATTCTTCTGTTAACTTTTAAGGCTCTCCACAACCTCGCCCCTCCATATCTGTCTGACCTCCTCCATGTTGCCATTCCCTCCCGTACCCTTAGATGCTCTTCCTCATCCACTTGACTGTCCCCTTTGCCCGCCTTACCACTACAGGGAGCACAGCATTCAGTTGCTCTGCTCCCCAGCTCTGGAACTCACTACCTTCTGAGCTTAGACACATTGAATCATTCTCACTTTTCAAATCTAAACTTAAAACTCATTTGTTTAAGACTACTTTTCTCTTTGATTACAACTGCTCTGTCTGGTTTTAACTTCTGTATTTTACTTTTGTTTATAATCTGTTTTGTCTATTGTTCGGTGTCCTTGAGTGTTTAGAAAGGCACCTACAAATAAATAAAATGTATTATTATTATATACTTCCCAATACACATAGGAAGCAAAAATGTGAGGTTTGAATGCACAATACAACTTAGAAATCATAGTGGACTCAACACTATCAACAGCCAGTCACTGTTCAGAAGCCATTAAGAAGGCTATCAGACTGTCAGGTTATATAGCGCCTTGATGTGTGGAGTATAAGTCACAGGAGGTTCTGCTCAAGCGTTATAACTCACTGGTGAGGTCTCATCTGGAGTCCTGGGTTCAGTTTTGGTCTCCAGGCTACTAAAAGGACATAGCAGCACTAGAGAAGGTCCAGAGAAGAGCGACTAGGCTGATTCAGGGGCTACAAGGGATGAGTTATAAGGTAAAATTGAAAGAGCTGAGCCTTTACAGAAGATTAAGAGGAGATCTGACTGAAGTGTTTAAAATTATGAAGGAAATTATTCCAGTGGATTGAGACTGGGACTTTAAAACAAGTTCATCAAGAACAGGGGGACACAGTTGGAAACTTGTTAAGGGTAAATCTCGCACAAACATTAGGAAGTTTTTCTTCACACAGACACATGGAATAAGCGATCAAGTAGTGTGGTGGACAGTAGGATTTTAGGTACCTTCAAAACTCAACTTGATGTTACCTTTGTTGGGCTGAATGGCCTCTTCTTATCCAGATGGTTGTTCTAATGGTCAGTTGATTGAAGTTAGACCTTAATCACTGTGTATAAAAAGACTTTTTCAGTCAAAATAAAGGATTGACTTGCTAGCCATGATATTGGTATCACTCTAAGGAGTTGATAATAGTGGCCTAAACGTTTGGCACAAGACTTAAAAAATGTAAACTTGGAAAAAGGAAAAAAAATGGGAAAGCAGAGCCAATGGAATTAGGGAAAAATACTGTAAACCTCATCCTCCTTGACATAAACTCATGTTTGGAATTCTGTCTTATCACAGTTAACCCGAGTCAGTCTTGGGGTGACATGTAATGATCCTTTTTACAGTGTAACGCCCAAATATCTCTTGGGACATCATTCTGCTGCCATCTAGTGGATGAAATAACATTCCTGTGGTGAAGCATGGTGGTGGCAGCATCGTGCCTCGGGGGTTTTATTCAGTAGTAGGGACTAGGAAACTAGACAGGGTTAAGGGAAAGCAGAATGGAGTAATTTACAGACATATATCCTTAATGAAAACCTGTTCCAGAGTGCTATGGACCCTGGATTGGGATAAAGGTTCATATTCTGACAGGATATTGATCCTAAGCACAAAGCAAAGACAACACAGGAGTGGCTCAGAGACAACAGATGGGATATCCTTGAGTGTCCAGCCAGAGCCCGGACTTGAACCTAATCAAACATCTCATGGAGACCTAAAATAGCTGTCCACTGATGGTCTCCATCTAAACTGATAGAGCGTGAGAGGATTCTCAGATAAGAATGGCAGACAAATTCAAGTGTGCACAGCTTGTCCTGCCAATCCAAAGAAGACTCCAGCTGGTAATCGTTGCCAAAGGAGCTTCAACTAAGTCATGAGTAAAGAGTCTGAAGACTTTTGTCAATGGGATATTTCAGTCTATCATCTCTCTATTACATTAAAAAAGTTTTCCATTGTGTCCGTGTTATTCAGCCTTGACCACGCCCCTCCACACCACTCGCCCAATCATTACTCCTACTGGGCTCATCCTCTCTCCATACCATCCAATGACACTCTCAGTGCTAACTCGCCCTTCAACGCAGTCAGTTAAAATGGCAAGGAAGGAAAGCAAAAAGTATCTACTCAAGAACATCGAATTTTAGATCACAATAGGAAAAGAGCAGCAACAGCTAATAGTGAACATCAATAAAAAGAAAAGAGATATAATAATAAAAATCAAGAACAAAGAGAATTGTCCAATAAACGAAAAATATCCCGAACAATATGCCGACAGAAATGCAAAAAATGCAACGTTTATAGAATGTAAGTTAAGACATAAAGTAATTCATAATATTGTCTTTGACGAGGTATTAATGTAATTTACTTTATTGTTTACTATTTATTAAATTTTATTTCATTTCACTTTTTACTTTTTACTATGGATTATTATTAATTGGTATTTAAAATAGACAGTTGTAGGGAAATACTCAAGTAACTGATTTTCTAGCCATAATAACTAAGGACTAAACCGTCTTCCTTCCAGTCCTACTCTTCTATATACCATCTCTTTAAATAGAATCGCTTTCTCTAATGGAGGGGTGCCCCAATGCCCTTTGGTAGAGGGCACTCAGCACCCATTGCTGATGGCTGGCAAGCAAAGAGTGCAGGGGGCAGAGGCCGCTAGTTTTTAATGAATTTGAAAAAAACTTCTGAAATCCTGTTTTTGCTGTGTCATTCTGGGGTACTGAGTGTTGCTTGATTACGGGGGGAACTAATTTAAACGATTTTAGCAGAAGGCTTCATCTTAGCAAAAAGTGAAGAGGTCTGAATACTTCTCGAATCCATTGTGTCAATCTATCTGTGATATACTGTAGTATATTTCCCATCGCTCTGTTTATCTGTTTTGTTAAAGTTTATTGTTATCTACTCTGAGATTAGTAAAATTCTAACTGGCATGTCTGCCCAATACACAACACATCACCACCCTTCTAGAAAAAGACAGATAGCAGTTTAATAAGAGCAGGTATGTCTCATGTCTCACGGTAATAAAAACCTGTAAAGCTGGTTAATTCACTACGCGGTCTGCAGGCCCGTTGCGACAAGGCAGGCAAACCAAGCAATTGCTTGGGGCCCCGAGCTGGCCTGGGGCCCCAAGACAACGACTGGTTAAGAATAAAATGCAGCGACAAACTGTGTGAGCGCCCCATTGATAGTGAATGCAGTAAAGTGCAATGACACTGTTATCGGGATCCCCCTCAAGGGGGCCCCCCTCGCTGACAGCAGCCAGCCAACCACGCGATCTCTGCTGCCGGCAAAATACAAAACTTCCTCGGCAGTCATGACATGGAGGACATTGTGATTGCCTTTGCAGAAAACAAGGCTCAAACAGCAGTTTTAGATAATTTGCACATGTTTGAGAGAACTGAAAAATGTTAATGTATGTATGTGTGTGTGTGTTTTTAAGTATGTTGGATTTAGTTATTGTGCACTTTTTTAATGTATATTTGATTTTATGGTACAGTGGTGTTTTTTGCAAATGTTCAATTGTTGAAAATGTTCAAATTTTATGCACTCTATATGCAACAGCAGTATTTGCACTCTAAACCTTTTTTATTTATATAAAGTGTGAGTGAATTTAAACTGTATGGCTATGCTGTGGTTCCTTTGCGTGCGTTGCGTGCGGGGGCCTCCATGTCCATTTTGCTTGGGGCCCCCAAATTCCTTCAAACGGCCCTGGCGGTCTGTTCACAACCCGCCTGGCTTTTCTCCTTCATACACTCTGGGTGATGCTGATGGTCCCACCGCTCTTCAACTCGATACCTTTGAATTGCAAATAATTCTTGACTGCAGTCTAGCGACTACGAACTTTTGTCACGTTCTTAATAAAAACTCCAAGTCCAGGAATAACATGGGTTTAAAAGAAATTTTTTGGCTGTTATACATTCAACTCTGAACCTGAAATGCGACAATATATGTTGCATGCTAAGCATTATTTTTAACGTATTCATCTATTGTCATGCTTGCATGCTGGAGAGCTCCATGATCAGCTCAACTGAGATAAGTAGTTCCACTCCCCGGCGAAAGGAAGCCCTATTGATAACCATATCCCCTCCACAGTCCAGTGAAGGTATTTAAGCCTAACAGTGAGGTCAGAAGAAAGTCTCATCCCTTCCATAACCTCGGGAAGGTGGCATCGTTTTGAGAGGACCACGGAGTAGAGAGGAGCTTGGACGATCAAATAGGTATGAGATTTCAGTTATGTTCATTTCAGTTCTATTGAAGTCTGTCTTTATTATTGTGGACTGTTATTTCAGTTAGCATTTTTATTTTTTTTTTGGGTTAAGAAGTAAACAAGGTTTTCAGGATGGTACCCCAATTTTTGTGTTATCTCACCTGCTTCCTGGACACTGATCACAGAATTTATTTATTTTTGCATTTTTTGTCTACTGTCTCGGAAGACATGCAAGTACAAATTTTACTCTACTATAGACTGGGAGGTACAAATGAGGGAGAGAGGAACCAAGAAAAAACTGGGGTGCCAACCTGGTCATGCCTTTTACTGCCAAAGCCCAAAACAGTGAACAGAAGTAAGCATGCGGTGGCACAACAGAAATAAGGCGTCTTTTCAACCTCTGCGTCTTCTCAGAACTTTCAGTTCTTTCAAACAGGTCTGGGTCTGGGAGGTCTGCATTCTTCAGACTGAGACACCACTTTCAGAGAGCTTTTGAATTTCTGCTGTCCCGACCAGAAGAGGTTTGGTTAGCAGAATTTGGACGTGGCTTGAGTTGCCCTCACTGGGCTATGAAGAAAGTAAGAGATGGCATTGTTAATGCTGGTGCCCCCTCTTGTACTGACGGGGTATTGAATAACTTGTCTAAGCCTGGAAGGCCATCTTCAGGCGCAAAATGCTCAATCATCTCCTTCAAATTAGAAGTTCCTGTGGCAAAATATTCATTTATATCATTTTAAATTTCAATATTGGATGTAGTAAGAAATAAACATTATGTTGGTACTTGTCAGCTTACTTAAATAAATCAGCTTCAGAAAACGGATGGATCATTTAATAAATGCAACAAAATATATTCTTTTTAAAATAACCTCAGCCGTTTCTTTTTACCATCATGTTTGGTTGTCTTACATAAATAAATATTGTGCTGTGCATTATGCAATTGTATTGTGTTTTTGTATTATTTAATGCTTTATTCTTCCATAAGCATCACTGAAGGCAATCATAGCACCCTGCCATTAATTAAAAATAAATTCTTTCAATTATGTTTTTATTTAGAGATTATTTCATTTACCTAGTGACGATTAATATATGCAGCTACAAGTAAAAATTTAATTCTGAGATGAATTCATGACAGCAGTGGTAAAAGTTAAAAACTGTACAGTGTACACTGGAGACACCTGCTGGTGTAAGATTGTCAGGTCACCATTTTGTAAGCTACAATAAGCAGTTATTCACCGCATGCTGTAGTATTGATAGATAGATAGATAGATAGATAGATAGATACTTTATTAATCCCAGTATTGTCCAGAGTACTGTAAAATCCTTACCTAAGCAGTTAGGTTTAACTTGTTATATACTGTTAATAATTACTATGTTGAATGTGAATGATGTTATTTGTGTGTAATTACTACGGTTTTATACTTAATTAGTGCATTTGTACCCCCAGTGGCATAGCTTATCCTCACAGATTATCCATGAATTCAGTGTTATTTTATTAGGTACCATTAAAAAAGACAGACATGGTAATTTTAAAGTAAAATGTAATTAAGGTAGAGTATCTAATATTCTCTGAAAGAGGCCATATAAAATAACAAGAGGGCTTGAGGGCGACAGAGTTGAACAACCCCCCAACTGCTACTGCTCCTTACCTCCACTAGATCATGGCACCTCTATATAATTAATGAGTCTGAATTTCACACTAACCCCACACGAAGACCATGTGGTCGTCCAAGGTAATGATGGATCGTGAGACCAAATAAATGTTGGGGCGTTAACCCTGGTCGCCCCTGTTTACTTCAAATGTCCAACAAAAAGTAGTGTGTGATGGCGCAATAAACAAACAAAAGGTTTGCACGATGGTGCTATAAACAATGGAAAGTAACGCCTCTCAAGGGCTTCTTTAGATCATGTGCGGCCAAGGAATGAAGGAGCTCCATCTCTCCAATCTTTCAGTCAATGAGGGACGCCACCTCACCGGGTGGTTGTGCTTTAATGATCCAGGGACTGGAAGGGGTGGAGTCAAATGCCTTCACTGTGGCGGAAAAGGAAGACAGCTCAGTGGCAGAGCCCCTTCTCAGCCTGAAGTGAAATTACACACCTTGGGTAGAACCAAGAGGGTGACCCTCTGATGATTATGCGTGATGGAAGGCCACAGCCTTTACCTGGCCAGGATGTCTTCAGAAAGGAAGGTTCAGTGGAGAGAACACACACAGGGTATTATCTCTCTCGGAGCGCTAGATGGCAGCCTTCCTAGGTTGTAGCAATACCTGCACAGGGCTTCATGGGAGTTCGGTACAGGCCTGTTGGGTTCCACCAGGGGGTGCTGCAGGGATTTCAGAATCCTACTTTTTTGGGCTTCCACCTCACCCTGATGTGCTTCCAGACCAGGCTAACGGGCCACTGGAAGTACTTCCAGGGGCAGAATTAAAGAAGCCCTCTGCCACTGCTCCAGGAATCAGAGTTGGGAGAGTGGTGACAAAGCTAACAAAGAGGAGTGGAGGCAAACTGAGGAAAAGAGAGAGAGAGAGAAGACAGAGAGATAGAGTGCTGGGGTATTGGGCTTTATCAACCGTGCTTCATTGGCGGTTCATTGTGTTGTGCTCTGCAGATGGGAAACGAAAAGGAAGCGTTTCCCACAAGTGAATAAAAGCCTGTGTGTGTTGTTTAACTTCAGTCTGCATCTGTCTATGTCGGGTTTGCAGAATTGGAGCGCCCCTTGAAGGCCACAATGGACACCTGGACAATGAATGTATTAATGTAGGTTCTAGCAGCTCCCTTGATGTTATTCTAAGATGCCCAGCATTCACTTTTCTTTTCATATTAAATCTTACAATTCTTTTAGCAAAGACATCCGTTACCCCCTTCAGATTTTTCCAACACTCACAATATACACTTGTAATTTTACATTTATATTTACTTGGTTTGGTTCTATCCAAAAGGGATCAACATAATCGAGTAAACACCACTATGGCGGACTGCGTTACAGGACAGGGTACAAAACTGGTTATCACAAGTGACGAGCTCAGATCAAAACCCAAGCGATGTTATTCATGTTATTTTAGATTAAGTAAGCACATAGGACTGGTGTGCTTTGTTGGACTGAATGGCCTCTTCTCGTCCAGACTGTGTAACTGCATCATGTCATGTTTACGCAGTGTCAGTATGTACCTCTTTAAAAAATGGTCGTGCCAAGTAAAACTTTTCCAAGCTGGATGATTAAAACTTTAAAGCCTTGAATCTTTGTTGGCCATTTAGATGATTAGGGAAAGGATGTTAATGTGCTTAGAGTTTGATATGAATTCTGAGCTTGTTTTGTATCTTGTGATTTTGTTTTGACGCTCGATATCTCGTTTCATAAGAATACATAAGAAATCTGACAAATGGGAGGAGGCCATTCAGTCCATCAAGCCTGTTTGTTAAGCTAATATTTATGCTGTCCCTCATGTCTTTGTTTGGACTCGTGCTCTGCCTCTCCACTATACTATGGGTACAGCTCATTATACACTTCAACTACTTCATCTTCTTTTCTTGAGCTTCAAGATTGAGACAGGAGTGCTTACCACTACGTTACTTCTTGTTCTTTTGGCTGCTCCTGTTAGGGGTTGCCACAGCAGATCATCTTCTTCCATATCTTTCTGTCCTCTGCATCTTGTTCTTTTACACCCATCACCTTCATGTCCTATCTCACCACATCCATAAACCTTCTCTTAGGCCTTCCTCTCTTCCTCTTTCCTGGCAGCTCTATCCTTGGCACCCTTCTCCCAATATACCCAGCATCTCTCCACTACACATGTCCAGACCAACACAATCTTGCCTCTCTGGTTTTGTCCCCCAACCTGAGCTGACCCTCTAATGTCCTCATTTCTAATCCTTAACATCTTTAACTCTGTCACCTCCGGCTCTGTCTTTTGCTTTCTGGTCAGTGCCACCGTCTCCAACCCTTATAACACAGCTGGTTTCACTACCGTCCTGTAGACCTTCCCTTTCACTCTTGCTGATACCCGTCTGTCACAAATCACTCCTGACACTCTTCTCCAACCACTCCACTCTGCCTGCACTCTCTTCTTCAGCTCTCTTCTACAATCCTTGTTACTCTGTACTGTTGTTCAAGTATTTAAACACCTCCACCTTCGCCAACTCTACTCCCTACATCCTCACCATTCACACACATGTATTCTGTCATGATTGTCCTGACCTTCATTCCTCTCCTTTCCTCCTCATATCTCCACCTCGCCAGTCTCTTTTCTACCTGCTATCTACTATCGTTACAGATCACAATGTCATCAGCAAACATCATAGTCTACAGGAACTCCTGTCTAATCTCGTCTTTCAACCTGTCCATCACCATTGCAAATAAGAAAGGGCTCAGAGCCGATCCCTCATGTAATCTCACTTCTGATCCCACTGCTAACCACTGCGTGAATATGTCACAGTTTTATAAATGCATGAAAATGAATTTAAATGGAATTGAATTGAATTTCCTTACTGTCATCGTATCAGGTCAGGTCAGGTCAGGTTGGGGAGCATGCACTTGTACAGGATGTTGCTGTACCTACCACAACACAAAACAGCTTGGGATCCTGGTTGGCAACCGTGCCAGGTAGACACGCGGTCCAGTCTCACTCTCTATCTGCCCCAGTCAGGTGTTACATGGGTGTCCCCTTGGCCTGGTCCAGCCACTCAGGCCCTCAACAATGAGGATCCTGTGAGGCAGATCACCCTCAGGGAATTGCGCCACACGGCCATTGTGCCATAACTGATGCTCCCTCACAATTCAGGTAAAGTGCCTCATTCGGGACTCTGTGAGTAACTGCTCATTCGACATCATCATCATATGGTACAGTGAAATTCAACTTCAGACTCCCCCATAAACTAATTTTCCTATAAAATAATCCAATAAAAAACAATGAAAAAATATACACTATCAAAGCATAAGTACAACATACATGTACAGATAGTGCAAATAGTTCATAAAGTGGCTCAGGTTGTGCAATATTACAGTTGTAGTACAAGTTTACAGTGAGGTGCTTGTAATTCTCAGTACAAACAGTTCTGCTGGGAGTACTGGATGGACTGACTGAGTGTGTTTATAGCTCTTACAATGAAGCTGTTTCTGAACCGCTAGGTCCAAGCAGGAAAGGATCTGAAGCATTTGCCAGATGGGAGAAGTTCAAACAGACTCTGGCATGGCTGAGTGGAATCCATGCAGATGCTGGTGGCTTTCCTGAGGCAGCATGTGCTATAGAGCTGGAAGCTGTATCCCGATAATCCGCTGCGCTCTCAACATAACCCACTGTAGACTGTAGACCAGACCAGGGGGCGGCGGAGTGTGTTAACTGTCCCTCACAGTCACTTGCAGACCATTCTCGGGAAATCCTACTTGGTTCCGGTGCTGACAATGATGTCACTTCCGGTCAAGAAAACATCACTTCCAGTTCTGGCACAGACAATGATGTCACTTTGGTTCCAGCGTCGATGATGTCATTTCCCATTTTATCAGTTAAAACCACCATCTTGTCTGTTCTACACTTTGTTCTATGCACATCATGCTACTTTAAATCAACATTTGCAGCAGGGAAAACAATATACGGGTGGCTGCCCCAAATCTTTATGACGTCTTTGACATCTTCACCTTCATCTAATCTTGATACTCTGTGTATTCAATTCATTACAATAACTATTCATGATGGCTCTAAAATCTGTACTGACCCCTACTCTCTCTTCTGTTTCTTTTCCCGGTTTTCTGTGGTGGCGATCTGCGCCATCACCACCTATTCAAAGCACCGTGATGCCCTACATTGATGGATTAAAAGCCAGAAGTCTACATGACCATCATCATCAAGTCCTTCCAAGAGAACCCTAAATACAAAGAGGACTGTTTCATTTATGTTAGGTAGAATGACCAGAGGGGACTGGGGCAGTCTCGTGGCATGGAACCCCTGCAGATTTTATTTTTTCTCTCCAGCCGTCTGGAGATTTTTTTTTTTTTCTGTCCTCCCTGGCCATCGGAATTACTCTTATTCTATGTTAATTAGTGTTGTCTTATTCTAATTCTTACTTTGTTTTTTATTTCTCTTTTCTTCATCATGTAAAGCACTTTGAGCTACATTATTTGTATGAAAATGTGCTATAGAAATAAATGTTGTTGATGTTGTTGTTTTTTCTTATCACAAGATCCTTCCATTCAGCTGCTTTCAACTTATTAGTATTAATGATATGAGTAATGCAACTTTCATCACCGTTTTTCATGACTGTATACATTTTCCTTGACTATTACTTACAGTTACTGTAATGATGCTTCAGTGTTAATTCAACAGTGTTTTCAGTTGCATTAATATATAATAGGTTTTGATAGCATAATGGATTATTGATTTGCTAAGGTGAATTAATGTTAATAAGGCTTAAACTGTATTTCAGGAATGTCTACCTAAGAAATCTTAATATGAGAAATACAGTAAACTTTCCTTTATGAATGCCATAGGAGTATATTAGTGATGGCTCTGAGGCTAGGAATCTGTGCCGGCAATCGGAAGGTTGCCTGTTCGAATCCCGTAAATGACTAAAGTGATTTCACTCTGTTGGGCCATTAGCAAGACCCTTAACCTGAAATTACTTCGTCCTGGGTATGACGTTAACCTGAATCCAGCGCTGCAAGCAGGTTCTCCTACTTGCAGGGAAAACTTGGGGGTTGCTAGCAGGATTGGCACCCCAGCAACAGTAAAAATAACTGATACTGTTGTTGAAGTGTGGTGGCTGCACTCAAGTCCTATGGTGGGGTCCTGAGGTGGTTTGCCATGTGGTGGGTGGGCTGTATCAGTGCATGCACCCAATCTCACTCTCTCGTCATTGTTATGCAAAGGCATAGGATGGCTACAGACTCAGGGGCTGCAATCAGTCTGGTTGACCCCTGTTATGGAAATTAATATGACGGTAAATCAAAAAGTAAAGGCGATTTGAAAACTAGGCTGAAACCGCAGCTGACGCAATGCAACACGCTCGCGATGGCTTATGGATAATTCAAACACGCCCAGCCCACCGCTCTGCCATTAGTCTACTTGAAACCAAGACCCAACGAACATGGATGCTCCATTGCGGGATTAGACTGTTGTTGAACAACATGTCGTGTGACCACCAGGGGTGTGCCAGCCCCCAACACAAGAGGCAGAGACACAAGTGCAGCACAACACAAGCCTTTTATTCAGCTGTGGGAAACTCTTTCCTTTGAATCCCCATCAAGGCAGCACAGTACAATAAGCACTGATAAATGCAGTATTCTCTCTTTCTTTTTCTTTCTTTCTGTCTCTCTCTTGTCCACCTCCACTCCTCCTCCAGACTCTGGCTCCTTTCCTAAGGTCCCCAAAAGTGCTCCAGGTGTCCTGTAATCTCCTTCTGGCTGCACTTCCAAATGTGTGGCGGCACTTCTGCCATGAAGGGATCTGCAGTTTCTCCATGTGCTCCCTGGTGGTGGCCACAGACCCCAACAGGGCTGATTATCCAGGCTCAAAGCCCGTGGCACCGATGGGTGCCCTCTGCCATTCCGAGAGATGTAATCCCCGTGCAAACTCTCTCCGAGTAAGAGCCCCAGCTGTCTGTCACAGTCGTAATGGAGCAGAGGGAGTAAAACCTGTTGAAATTCACCAAAGGATGATGGATGACAACAGCACGACTCAACAAAAATGTATGAGTGGGAGGAAAGGTTTAAAGTAGTAAGAACAAGTGTAACTGACGAAGCTCGATCTGGTCGGTCATCAACGCCAAGCCCACATTGATATGTTGAATGCCTTCATTAGAGAAGATTATGTTGTCTGCTGTTACTGCACTTTTAGATATTAGCCTGTCATGGATGGTCGGGGCCCCTGCCTGGCCAGGACGCATGTGCCTTGAAAGGGCCAAGGGAGCAAGTGTGGACAGAGCATCACGGAACGCCCGGAACACTAGATGGCAAATTCCCTGGATAGCATCAATACCTCGGATTCCTGCAAGGATTCATGGGAATTGGAGTTCATTACAGCCTTGTTGGGATCCGGGGGTGCCACCAGGATGTGCTGCAACTGTCCCTGAGCCTCTGTGGGCGATACTTCTTACCTATATAAGGGACCAGCAGACACTACTCCAAAAGCCAGAGTCGGGAGGAGAGGAGATAAAGAAGAGAGAGATTTGATTTGTGTTTATTGGAGTTTGTGCTTGCGCTTAGTGTGGGACTGTGTTGTATCTGTCGGTACGGGGAAGACGCAGCCCACAGACGAAGAAAATAAATGATTATTTATTTTATAAGTGTGCCTCCCGTGTCAGGTCGGTGCCCATATAGTGCCTTTTGTTACACAGCCATAGTGTGTGATGACTTGGCGTACCGTAAAGTTTGTGAAAGATGGGTGCCCATACAGGGTACTGATCTGCACAAGGGCATCTTATGAATTAATGAAACCCACCTGACGAATCACAAACATCTGTGATGCCAATTGTCCCAAACATTATGGTGCTCTGAAATGGATTGCATGTATAAAAAGTGCCATTTCTGCATGCAGTATGCAAATCCCCTTAAATGAAAGTCTGCAGCGTGCATTTTAATCACATCTGAATTGCCTAATTTGTAATTTAAAGCTGTGGAGCAGAAGGATAAATGAAGGAAAATGTGTCTTTGTCCCAAACAGTATGGAAGGCACTGTAATGAGGTCTAATTAAAAAACGATGTTATGTGTGGTGCTCCTGTTTCACAAATACTGTTATTTACAATGAATTCAGAAAGTACTGACCACTTCACGTTTTTCATGTTTTGCTGTGCTGCAGCCCAGCGTCTTTAAATCATTTACATTCATTTTTTTCCCTCACCAAGCAGCACTCAACAGACCAGAATGAAAAAAACAAAAAAACGAACATAAACACCTGAAATCTCAGACTCTTGAAATTTCGATCAGCTACACTCCATTTTGTGTGATCATCACTGAGATGTTTCTACATCTTATTTGGAATCCACCGCTGGGTCAATTTAATTAATTACGAAAGGCGCAAACACTCACCATTGAGCAAAAATAACATTTAAATAAAAATCACATAAAGTGCAAATACCGTATATAATCACGTATAAGTCGGGTTCTGAAACCCAAAAAATCGATCATAAATTCAGACCCCAACTTATACGCCCGTTCAAAAATATGACAATTTTTTTTTTTCACATCTTCTTGCCATCTCCAGTCTCACATCAGTTTCTCGGATGCATTGAATTTTGTTGCAGCAGCGCAGTTACCAATTTCTCTCGCCACTTCAACGACGTTTAATTTAAAACCAGCTTCATATTTTCTTCTGATCGAATGCTCCATCGTAGATAAGCGATGCTCTTAAAGGTGTATAATGGTGTGAGATACAAAAAACAGAAAACAGTGCAAATGTCGCTTTGGAATAGTTCGGGTATTATCGTGTGGCCACGTAGGCACAATAGAGAGGGAGCGAGAGCGATCGAGTGAGAGAGAAAGATAGAGAGGTTAGGAGCACACACTGATGCAGCGCATTGCTGCACCCACAAAGAAAAAAAAGGCCGTGTGCTCAGTGGTTACTCTCTCAGGTGGGTGTTGGCATATCATAATTCCAAGGACCAATAGTGTGAGGTTTCAACATTCGACTTATACTACTGACATTATAAAATACCAGAAATTATACTGTCAAATCAAGTCCCAACTAATCCGCGGGAGAACTTATCCGCGAGTATATATGGTATACAGCAGCACTGTGCCCAATTTGCTTATTCACAAAAATGTATTTTAAGTAACTACTTTATATTAAATATGTACACTCACCGGCCACTTTATTAGGTACACCTGTTCAATTACTTGTCACTGCAAATATCTAATCAGCCAATCACATGGCAGCAGCTCAATGCATTTTAGCCTGTAGAGATCGTCAAGACGACCTGCTGAAGTTCAAAGCGAGCATCAAAATGGAGAAGAAAGGGACTGAAGTTACTTTGAACGTGGCATGGTTGTTGGTGCCAGACAGGCTGGTCTGAGTGTTTCACAAACTGCTGATCTACTGGAATTTTCACACACAACCATCTCTAGGGTTTACAGAGAATGGCCTGAAAAAGGGAAAACATCCAGTGAGCAGCAGTTCTTTCGGGGAAAAATGCCTTGTTGATGCCAGAGGAGAATGGCCGGACTGGTATGAACTGACAGAAAGGCAATGAAGTAACTCAAATAAGCACTCATTACAACCGAGGTGTGCAGAAAAGCATCTCTGAACACTCACGTTGAACCTTGAACCAGGTGGGCTACAACAGCAGGAGACCCCACCGGTACCACTCCTGTTAGCTAAGAACAAGTAACTGAGACTACAATTCACACAGCTCACCAAAACTGGACAATAGATGACTGGAAAAATGTTGCCTAGTCTGATGAGTTTCGGTTTCTCCTACAACATTCAGATGGTGGAGTCAGAATTTGGTGTCAACAACATGAAACCATAGGACTATCCTGCCTTATATCATCAGTTCAGGCTGGTGGTAGTCCTGTGGCACTTGGACAAAATCAAGATTTGGGGATTGGCCCCGTATATTGTTTGGACGAGTAGTAAATAAGGACTGAAACTGGTCTTGCAGGCTATAAAATAACCAAAGACAAATGATAAATCAAAAGACTGAGATTTATATTAAGGCGGGTAGGAAGTCGGGTGAGGTCATCAGGTTGGGACTGAAGTGAGGTCATCTGGAATGTATGGAAATGAGGTCATCAGGTTGGGACGGAACTAAGGTCATCAGGTTATGACAGAAGTGAGGTCATCTGGAATATACGGAAGTGAGGTCATCAGGTTGGGACAGAAGTGAGGTCATCTGGAAAGGATGGAAGTGAGGTCATCTTTAATGGACAAAAGTGAAGTCATCAGGTTGGGACAGAAAAGATACCTGATCTTCCGTGGCTTTGTGAGAAGAAAGACAGACGTCAGTACCCTTTAACTAACCCCTTCCCAATGTTTTCACACCATGAACTGGACCCTTTGGCTGTCCCGTAATCACACGTGTGTGACACTACCTTTTATTTTACCTGAAATTGTTTTTGGCTAAGTTGTATCTGGTGTTGGGAGCTCTATGGGCGCCCTCTGGTGGTCACACCTGTAATATTCTGTGTTGTGCTCACATCACATCAAGCAGGGTGCAGGTCAAATCAGTTAAAAGACTGGCCAGGCCATTAAGATTTCTCCTGAGTCTACTAAAGGCCAGTTGTCTTTGTCTTAGATTTATATCCAAATGTCTTCTCATAATCTCTGCCTGGATTAGGATTTTGAGCACACATCAGTTCAAAATTTTCCAGTCCAGGTTCAGGTATCCAGATTGCTTTGCACAGATGTGATTACTGTAAGCTCACTCACTGCTGGGGCTGCACACATCAGCGTTCTGTCCTGCTGTCATTATCTTTCCTCCCACTCACTGCCTCTCGTCCAACAACACCTTTAAATTATTTCTGGCTTTGCCTGCCTTGGCTTTTAAAATGCTGTGGCACCCAGAGATAAAACAGACATGTGCTTCAAAGAGGACCTACTGTATCATTAGAGGAAATATATCATGGCAACATAAGAAACATCAGGAAAGAGAAAAGATTATGGAGTCCTTTTTTTCTGGTGAACTGAAAAAAATTGATTGTCAGCTTTATTAAAGTAAAAGCAGAATCAAGAGACCAACGAAACTGAAAGGCTTGCAGTAAGGCAGCAGTCCACAGGGCTCTGCCCTCACGTCGACGCCGCTCCCAATTCATGCACTCTCCCAGTGCCATGATTGCTGATGATTCACTGCTATAAACTATTCATCCAAATCCTTTCATAGATGTGAGCCCAGGCTGCTGTGATGCTACGTGGCTCCTGTACCTCGTCAGCTCATCCACTCTGAAGCTGCAAGGATTAAAGAACAGGATAACATAAATAGAGCGCCATTTATATGCTGGGTGCAAACATCCAGCCACCTGAATTGATACAGCACACTGTCAGGCACTCTGAAAAATATGGTATTACTTCTATATATTTCTCATAAGCATCCATCCATCCATTATCCAACCTGCTATATGCTAACTACAGGGTCACTGGGGTCTGCTGGAGCCAATCCCAGCCAACACAGGGTACATGGCAGGAAACAAACACCAAGCAGGGTGCCAGCCCACTGCAGGGCACACACACACACACACACCAAGCACACACTAGGGACAATTTAGGATCATCAATGCACCTAACCTGCATATCTTTGGACTGTGGGAGGAAACCCATGCAGACATGGTGAGAACATGCAAACTCCACGCAGGGAGGACCCGGGAAGCGAACCCAGGTCTCCTTAATGTGAGGCAGCATTTCAATATCAGTAAACCAAATAAATGTAATTCCACCCATACTGTCTTGTGTTCTGCACTGGAAAAGTAGGTTCTGCAGCCCTGAATTGGATCTATCTATTATATAGTGCCTTTCACACTACCTATGTATTATATAGTGCCATTCACACTATCTATTATATACTGCCTTTCAAACTATCTATGTATTATATAGTGCCATTCACACTATCTATCTATCTATCTATCTACACTGTGTGCACAATTATTAGGCAAGTGAGTATTTTGACCATATCATCATTTTTAATGCGTATATTCCAACTCCAAGCTGTATTAACTTGAATGCTTATTGGATTTAAGCACGTCAGGTGATGTGTATTTGTGTAATGAGGGAGGGTGTGGCCTAAGGAGATCAACACCCTATATCAAGGTGTGCAGAATTATTAGGCAGCTAGTTTTCCTCAGGCAAAATGGGCCAAAAAAGAGATTTAACTGACTCTGAAAAGTCAAAAATTGTAAAAAGTCTTTCAGAGGGATGCAGCACTTTTGGAATTGCTAAGATATTGGTGTGTGATCACAGAACCATCAAACATTTTGTTGCAAATAGTCAACAGGGTCGCAAGAAACGTGTTGAGAACAAAAGACGCAAATTAGCTGCCAAAGATTTGAGAAGAATCAAACGTGAAGCTACCAGGAACCCATTATCCTCCAGTACTTTCATATTCCAGAGCTGCAACCTACCTGGAGTGCCCAGAAGTACAAGGTGTTCAGTGCTCAAAGACATGGCCAAGGTAAGGAGGGCTGAAACCCAACCACCACTGAACAAGAAACATAAGATGAAACGTCAAAACTGGGCCAAGAAATATCTGAAGACAGATTTTTTCAAAGGTTTTATGGACCGATGAGATGAGAGTGACTCTTGATGGACCAGATGGATGGACCTGTGGATCAGTAATGGGCACAGAGCTCCACTCCAACGTGGAGGTGGGGTACTGGTATGAGCTGGTATTTTTAAAGATGAGCTAGTTGGACCTTTTGCATTGAAGATGAACTCAAAATCAACTCCCAAACCTACTGCCAGTTTTTCAAGACACTTTCTTCAAACAGTGATACAGGAAAAGACATCTTTGAAGAAGACCATGATTTTATGCAGGCCAATGCTCCATCACTTGCATCGAAGTTCTCCACTGCATGGCCAGCCAGTAAAGGCCTTAAAGATGAAGGAATAATGACATGGCCCCCCTTCCTCATCTGACCTAAACCCTATCGAGAACTTGTGGGCACTTCTTAAACGCTAGATTTACGGGGGAGAAAAACAATACACCTCTCTGAAGAGTGTCTGGGAGGCTGTAGTCACTGCTCCACAAAAAGCTGATCGTCAACAGATCAAGAAACTGACAGACTCCATGAATGGAAAGGCTTATGACTGTTATTGGAAAGAAGGGTGGCTATATTGGTCATTGATTGATTGATTGATTTTTTTTTTTAAATATCAGAGATGTTTATTTGTAAATTTTGAGGTGTTTGTTTATTATTCTCACTATAACAGATGAAAATAAACAAGTGAGATGGGAAAATTTTCATTTTTCCTTTAGTTGCATAATAAATCTGCACACTAATAGTTGCCTAATAATTGTGCGCACATATGTATTCCCCTGATGATGTTCACACTCACATTTCCGTTGTGAAACATTCAGGTTTCAGGTTTATTAACATTTTGGATTGACTGATAGCACTGTGTTTGTTCCATATTAAAATTAATCCTCAAAAATACAACTTGCCTAATAATTGTGCACACAGTGTATATAATCTATATATTATATAGTGCCTTTCACACTATCTATTATATATTGCCTTTCACACTATCTACAGCACCCTCCACAATTATTGGCACCACTGGTTAAGATGTATTCTTAAGCTTCTAATACATTTTTTTCCCCAAAAAATATAGGCTCACAACACAAAAAAGAGAAAAGTCCAAACTTTAATTGAAGTCCATTTATTCACTTGGAAAAAAAATCCCACATTAAGGAATAAAGTTTTATACATGAAATCATGTGTGCCACAATTATTGGCACCCTTAATTACCGAAATTACATAAAATACGTAAAATACATACATAAAATGCCAAGAGTGTGCAAAGCAGTAATCAGAGCAAAGGGTGGCTATTTTGAAGAAACTAGAATATAAAACATGTTTTCAGTTATTTCACCTTTTTTTGTTAAGTACATAACTCCACATGTGTTCATTCATAGTTTTGATGCCTTCAGTCATGAAAATAAAGAAAACACATTGAATGAGGAGGTGTGTCCAAACTTTTGGCCTGTACTGTAAATGAATCAAAATGATTTTAGCATGAGACTGCAACACAACAAAACATGAAGTGCTCTGAATACTTTCTAAATCCACTGCTTATATGGATGTAAAACACGTCAAATTAACATTAACATTAAGGTCTCGGAATTGTCTTGTCGAAGATTTGCATTTTGGTGTGATGAGGATGGATAGGATTAGGGACGAGTACATTAGAGGGTCAGCTCAGGTTGGACAGTTGGGAGACAAAGTCAGAGAGGCGAGATTGTGTTGGTCTGGACATGTGCAGAGGAGAGATGCTGGATATAATGGGAGAAGGGTTCTAAGGATAGAGCTGCTAGGTAAGGGGAGAAGAGGAAGGCCTAAGAGAAGGTATATGGATGTGGGGAGAGAGGACATGCAGGTGATCGGTGTGACAGGGCAAGATGGAGAGGACAGGAAGACATGGAAAAAGATGATCCGCTGTGGCAACCGCTAACGGGAACAGCCAAAAGAAGTAGAAGAAGAAGAGGTCTTGTACAATTAGCACAGGCTGCTGGCGATTCTATAATGGAAAACCCATCTTCAATAAATGGATGGGTGAAAGTGAGCTTCATTTCTAAAGCTTAAAATATATATGCAGTATAAAGTAAAACTGTATTAAATGTTTGTACATTTGGAAAGGTAATTTAACTAATATCCATTGTCGTATAATTTAATTTGGACCATGCAGAATGCTTTTTATTGTTTTAAAAGCTTTTTATTGTTCAATATGTGTTGTTTTCTTTTTTTCTCCTATTAGAATTAATTCACATAATATCCTGTAAATGATGCCAGGGTGATAATTCACAAAAAATGCTTCTACTGAAATGTTTCGGGTTATCACGGCCTATAGATAACATATTTCCAATTACTTTTGTCGCTCAAAGAACATTTATCAACATGATGGCCAAAATTGGAAGAGAAAGCTGAAGCAAATGAAAATGGTACAATAAATCCCAAACACTTTTTATACAAGAAAAAAGCATTAGTCCGTCCTACAGAAAGAGGACATGTGCATTACACAGCGCAATGTAAATGTTATATCATTTTCTTTCTAACAGTGAATAAAATACGCAGAAAAATATACTTAATGCAGTGCCAGTTACACTCCATAATAAAAAAGGGCTTGAAACAGTCCTGGGCAAGTTGTGTCAGTTCATTGCAGGACCCACACACACACAATTACACACTCAGACACATTTTAGGTCAATTTAGAAACACCAATGAACATAACAAATGTTTTTGAGAGAAAGACCCCTCCGGCCACTTTGGAGACTTTCCGAACTTCAAAATGTTAGGTGAGTATTGAGTGGGGCTGCATAGCATGTTCTCATCAAAATTAGCAGTCTTGAGTTATTGTAATCATAAGAGCATACTAATATCAACCATGAGCCAGTAGGAGTGTCACACATGTGTGTTGGAAGATCACCTCAAGTGCTCATTTGAGCTACAGCACGTAATACCATCCTGGGGCGAGAGCGAGCGCTATCATTAACTGTGTCGTCTCCTTCTTTCTCCACAGTCCAAAGAAGATGCCCATTGAGGATAACTGACTCCGCCCCATTCTGGCCGGGGCTCTATAAGATTCAAGCACACCAGAAGGAGTGACAGTCTATGAAAGCCCAAGTGCCCAGCAGGATGGAACTCCGGGCAACCTGAGTTTCAAATGAAGTGGCTATTTGGCTTTTGTACATTATTGATGAGATGAGCTGCTCCATTTGTTAATCTATAAATATAAAAGTCAATGTGTGTGAGTGTGTGTATGTATGTTCCAGTATCACTTCTGAATGTCTGGAGCAATTTTCATGAAACTTGGTACACATGCTTCTCATTGGTTGACTAAAAATACTATAAGAGAGGCTATTCAATAAAACCCTAAAAAATGGCTACTCCTCAAGAAAAGGCACAATGTGTCTCGTGGTTTATTGAAACAAAATCCTAATTCCCTGGCCACCTCGTTCACCAGATATCACTCCCCTGGACTTCTTTCTGTGGGGTTACCTTAAAGATATCGTCTATCAAACACAGATACGCGACAATCCAAATCTAAACAAATCTAAATCATATTATGTGATATCATCTACTGTTAAATTCTACCCTGTACTTGTAAAATTTTTATTTTTATACTGTACAGTAATCCCTCCTCGATCGGGGTTATGGTTCCAGAACCCCCCGCGATAGATGAAAATCCGCGAAGTTTGTATGGTTATTTTTATATATTTTAAGCCCTTATAAACTCTCCCACACTGTTAACATTATTAGAGCCCTCTAGACATGAAATAACACCCATTAGTCAAAAGTTTAAACTGTACTCCATGAAAAAGACAGAGATGACAGTTCTTTCTCACAATGAAAAGAATGCAAATAGATCTTCTCTTCAGGAGCAGAGAATTTCAGAGAGAGAGCGCTCGCAAAGAAAAGCAAACAATCAAAAAAATCAATGCATGTGCTTTTAAGTTTGCCGAGGCATTTTTTAGAGGAGCGTCAGTTTCTTCTAAGCAAACAGCCTCTGTGCAAACAGCCCCTCTGCTCACATCTCCTCCGTCAGGCACAGAGAACGTCAGAGAGAGAGAGCGAGATTAAAGCAAACCATCAAAAAATCAATAAGTGTGCTTTTGGAAGCACCGCGATAAAGCGGTATTTCTTAGAGGTGCGTCCATATCCACTAGGCAAACAGCACCTCTGCTCACAGCCCCTCCGTCAGGCGCAGAGAATGTCAGAGAGGGTGAGATAGAGGCAGAGACAAGCAAACAATCAAGCTCCGTGCGGGATGCATATCTTATAGCATTGAGGAGTTTTAGTTAATACGTAATACATGCTCTGATTGGGTAGCTTCTAAGCTATCCGCCAATAGCGTCCCTTGTATGAAATCAACTGGGCCAACAAACTGAGGAAGACCCATTGTCCGCAGAAATCCACGAACCAACGAAAAATCCATAATATATATTTAGATGTGCTTACATTTAAAATCCGCGATAGAGTGAAGCCACGAAAGTCGAAGCGCGATATAGCGAGGGATTACTGTATTGAGGATTTGTTCTGTTTTGTGTATTGTTTTGTATTGACAACCACTGCACGCCCAACGTACCTGGCAAGGGGTCTCTCTTTGAATTGCCTTTCCCGAGGTTTCTTCAATTTTCTCCCTAAAAGGGTTTTTTTGGGAGTTTTTCCTTGTCTTCTTAGAGACTCAAGGCTGGGGGGCTGTCAAGAGGCAGGGCCTGTTAAAGTCCATTGCGCCACTTCTTGTGTGATTTTGGGCTATACAAAAAATAAATTGTATTGTGTATTGAAGCAAATGATCACTGATGCCATTGCCACCATTGATGACACTATGCTACAAAGAATATGGCAAAAAATCGAGCACCGTTTTAATGTGCTTCATGTAACTAATGGTGCCCATATAGAGGTGTATTAAAAGAGGCAAAAAAACTTCAATATCTACTCCTCATTTTGTAATAATTTCCACAGATTTGTCTATTCATTTGTTTTTTTTTTTATTAAAATCTTTTAATTGTAAAGAGACTTTGTGGACACCCTGTATATTCTGTGCATATTCATATATGAAACAAGGTATCCACCTGATTTGGACTAATTTACTTTTACTTGACTAAGATGTTAATTCATTGCATAAAAAGTTAACTATCAGAAAAACCCATTTCACTTGTTTTGGCCCTGGCACAAAATGATCAGGTAAAAGTGCCCAAGGATCACCAGGACCATCACCTCCTGTAGAGTCAGCTCTAGAATCAACATGTTGCCACCAGTGCAGAGCTTGCTCAGTCTTGGCGGTAGGTGGGTGTGAGTGCATCTGAACGCACAGGGAGGCAAAGACTCTGGGACAATGGCCTTGTGTCAAGACGGGTGTTGAGGTTTAGATCAAGGATTAATATGCCTTGTTGTTGGTTTTAGAACTATTGGCTATTAAAAGGAGTTGCTTGACATCTTTTTAAGTAGCTTAGACAGGCACTGTTAAGTTTACCGGACTCTGCTTTCCATTTGCCTTGTTCTCTATGAAAGAAGGACGCTGTGTTTTGAGGGAACTGAGTAGAGCAAACTTTTGTTTTGGGACATGGCGGCTTTGCTGGGCCCTTTGACTCACCAAAGTCTAAGTTCAGCAAACCTTCAAGGCCCTTAAACTTAAAGAAAACCAAGTAAACTTGCATTCTAGCGCATGAACACTTTAAACATACACTCACCTAAAGGATTATTAGGAACACCTGTTCAATTTCTCATTAATGCAATTATCTAATCAACCAATCACATGGCAGTTGCTTCAATGCATTTAGGGGTGTGGTCCTGGTCAAGACAATCTCCTGAACTCCAAACTGAATGTCAGAATGGGAAAGTAAGGTGATTTAAGCAATTTGGAGCGTGGCATGGTTGTTGGTGCCAGACGGGCCGGTCTGAGTATTTCACAATCTGCTCAGTTACTGGGATTTTCACGCACAACCATTTCTAGGGTTTACAAAGAATGGTGTGAAAAGGGAAAAACATCCAGCAGGCGGCATTCCTGTGGGCGAAAATGCCTTTTTGATGCTAGAGGTCAGAGGAGAATGAATGGGCCGACTGATTCAAGCTGATAGAAGAGCAACTTAGACTGAAATAACCACTCGTTACAACCGAGGTATGCAGCAAAGCATTTGTGAAGCCACAACACGCACAACTTTGAGGCGGATGGTCTACAACAGCAGAAGACCCCACCGGGTACCATTCATCTCCACTACAAATAGGAAAAAGAGGCTACAATTTGCATGAGCTCACCAAAATTGGACAGTTGAAGACTGGAAAAATGTTGCCTGGTCTGATGAGTCTCGATTTCTGTTGAGACATTCAAATGGTCGAGTCAGAATTTGGCGTAAACAGAATGAGAACATGGATCCATCATGCCTTGTTACCACTGTGCAGGCTGGTGGTGGTGGTGTAATGGTGTGGGGGATGTTTTGTTGGCACACTTTAGTGCCAATTGGGCATCGTTTAAATGCCACGGGCTACCTGAGCATTGTTTCTGACCATGTCCATCCCTTCATGACCACCATGTACCCATCCTCTGATGGCTACTTCCAGCAGGATAATGCACCATGTCACAAAGCTCGAATCATTTCAAATTGGTTTCTTGAACATGACAATGAGTTCACTGTACTAAAATGGCCCCCACAGTCACCAGATCTCAACCCAATAGAGCATCTTTGGGATGTGGTGGAACGGGAGCTTCGTGCCCTGGATGTGCATCCCACAAATCTCCATCAACTGCAAGATGCTATCCTATCAATATGGGCCAACATTTCTAAAGAATGCTTGTTGTTGAATCAAGAATTAAGGCAGTTCTGAAGGCGAAAGGGGGTCAAACACCGTATTAGTATGGTGCTCCTAATAATCCTTTAGATGAGTGTATAAACCTTTTTTAAATGGCATTTAATTTTGTATTTTAAGACTTAATGAATATTCTAGATGATCAAGTTTAAAGCAAGTTGCATTGTGTTGGCTAACATTGAGCTATACAGGAGTTTAAGAGTTGATTATCAAAACAGCCGGTCGCATTTAGCTCCAGCAGCTTAGTCCTTATCAGTGAAGCTGAGTGCTGCGCCTACCCGGACAACTGCCTATGATTTTAGTCTTACTGGATGCTGGTGCAACAAGCAGTTATTAATTGAATAGTTCAGTTTCTCATATGTGAGCCACCCTAGTTCTAATTTAATGATGAGGACTGATCAATTAAAAGGCCTCCAATTTTTATTAGTTCAAAAACTGGGAATGTGAGGAATGTAAAACTTAATCAGGTGATGGTCATCTCCAGGCCAGACAATAAGTACGACCTTTGTGTCCTAATGATTGTTATGAAAAGATTAATGATTATTAGGTGAAAGAAGTTCACAAGGCGACATAATTGTTATGAAAACAGGTACACCATGAGGTCATTATTGTGAAGATAACATGTAAAGTGGATGACGAAAAATATATATACGAAATGGAGATGTTTTGTGATTAGAACTGAAATAAAAACAAGCCACTCCCAATCCACCAGGGCTCATTTCATGACCTGGGACAGGCTTTGTGTGATCTGCAATGGTTTCCTATGCTGTGCAATAAAGTCCCAATTCTGACTGCCTTTCTGTTACAAGGACAGTAAAGTAGCCATTTCTTTCCAAGATAGATAAACATCAAGGACAGACGGAAGTTTCGCAGGAAGTATAAGAATTGGACAGCAGAAGACAAATTCAGGAATTCTCCTTTAGACTGTTTGGGACATTCTGCAAAATTGATTGGCTGGAGAAGGAAAAGGTGAACGCTAGCATGAGTCCTGTGTCACTGTGCCAACAGCGAAGCATTCTGAGAACAAACCCTGTGTGGGGTTGCTTCTCATCCAAGGGAGTGGGCCCACTCACAATTCTGCCTAAGAACACTGTCGTAAATAAAGAAAGGTATCAAAACTTCCTCCAAGAGCAACTTCTCCCAACAATCCGGGCACACGTTGGTGATGATCTGTGCATTTTCCAGCATGATGGAGCTGCCATGTCACAAGGCAAATGTGATAACAAAGTGACTCAGAGATCAGAACATTGAGTTTAGACCCATGGCCAGGAAACTCCACAGATCCTAATTCCAATGTGAACCTGTGGTCAGTTCTCAAAAAGCGGGTGGATAAGCATAAGCCCACAAATTGTGATCAACTCCAAGAACTAAAAAGGCAAGAATGGATCAGCATCAACCAGGATTTGGCCCAGAAGTTGATATACAGCATGCCACAGTGAATTGCACAAATTGTAGAAGTAATGAAGAAGAAGGGTCAACACTGTTAATATTGACTCTTGACATAAACTTGATGTATTTGCCAACAAAAGCCTTTGAAATTTATGAAATGTTTACAATTGTTCTTTACGATACCATCTGAAAATGCTAAAACAGCAAAGTTTGCAAAACAACATTTGTGTCACCGCCAAAACTTTTGACCATTACTGTTGTCACACACGTGCACATGGGAGGCAGCTTAAGGGTCTCAAATGAGGGAAATTCCATACCAGACCCGGGTGGGGCAGAGTGCATTAACTCTTTCTCTTCTTCTCCTGCAGACCATTCTCGGGAAATTCTGCCTGGCCCCAAAGACGTCACTTCCTCTGCCTCCCTTTAAATATCGCCATTTTCCATCTTTACATCAGTTCCGTTTTGAACTCAATGAAATCAGTTGCTTTGCTTTCAACCACCTAAAATATACGGGGTGGCTACCCCAAAACTTTTTATGACTCCTTCGTCTTCTAGTTGTGACGCCGTATATCAGCGGTTCTCAAACTTTCGTATTTCGCACCCCCCTCCCTTTTCTACCTGGAATAATTCTGCGCCCCCTGCATGATATAAGACAGATGAGAATAACCCATAATATAACTAGCATAGGTATGATACTCGTGCGGTGTTGCAGTATCCTATCATTTTTACTTCCATAAGGTTTGCATGTGTTTGGCTAACTTCGATGAAATATTTGCAATTTAAATTTTTTTAAGTGCTTTAATAACTGTTAAAATGCCTTGTGTTATCCAACCTGCGAACGTTGCAACCAAGCCCCAGCCTCACTGGGTCACATGTTCTGGGCCTGCACCAAGTTAACATTATTCTGGACAACAATTTTTAATTACCTCTCAGACAGCCTTGGACTCACAATCCCTCCTAACCCATTAACAGCTGTGTTTGGGGTTCTTCCAGAAGGGCTTAAAGTGGAGAAGGACAAACAAATTGTGATTGCATTCACTACACTGTTGGCACGCAGACTCATTCTGATAAACTGGAAGAACCCAAACTCTCCTCTTTTAAGTCAGTGGGAAACCGATGTGTTATATTATTTGAAATTGGAAAAAATCAAATACTCAGTTAGAGGATCTGTACAGACGTTTTTCAAGACATGGTAGGATCTAATCAGTAATATTTTAAAATAAGTTCATAAAGCACAGAGAATTTATTAATTTAGGTATGTTTACAAGCCGTTTGGCTTGCTCTCTCTCTCAGGGGTGAGGATTGATCTGTTCTTAACATAATTCTTTTTTTTGTAAAAACTTGACTGCTATGTATGGATTGTAATAAAATTAATAATAAAAAAAAAATGCCTTGTGTGGTTTTTGGTAGTAATTCTAATCCCAAAAACAAAGAATAAATTATTATTTAACTATTTTTTATGTAAAGAAACGATTAAATATTGACACTGATGAAGTCAATCTGCGCGAGACGAATGTATTTTCGTCCAATAAATATTATATCGCTGTTAGTTGTATCATGAAAATAACCCAATACACAGTAAATTATTTAACTCAATTTGGCAATATTGGCTACACTGCCAATGTGGTGCAGTCGCGCCGCATTATTACCTGATCTACTGTTACTCGAATGTTCGCAATGTCATGGTGAAAAATTGGCACCAAGAGGCTTTTTACCTGAAATGAAGGCTATTAGGACTCAGGATAGGCCAACAGAGTTTATAGCTTTATTGCAATAAAACAATAACATGGACTCAACCCAATGTGGCCAAATCAAACTGAGCCCTGAACAGTTCAGAACTCAAAACTTATACAATAATTTCTTATCACTCCAACCTCGCTCAGATTAGCTCATTTGTTGCTTTTCTCTGACACCCTTCTGCACCTGTCCGGCCGAAACCTTGAGTTCTCATGGGAACCATTATTATCTCCTGACTTCCCCCTTCAGCTGGCCTCAGGTATTTTTTACTGTCTATTGTCCATCTTCAGTTTCTGTTTTACTTATTATGATTGGCCTAGGCTGATCAGATGTTCCCTTCTTCCATTTTTGGGCACTCTTTTATCATTTCCTTTCCCTTGGTTAATTAAGCTATTTTATATTTAGCGGCTGAAGCTAAGTTTTAATTAAAAAGAAATATGGCATGTGCCTTTATTTAATCATTTGCTTGGCATGCTTGACTTGCATTAATTTCTGCACTAAAGTTAATGCTAATATATTTTTCTATATTTATTTATGCTAGTGTATTTGTTATTCTCCATACATTACATCATCTTGTCTTTGTTAGTAGCAATGCCTTTTGCTGTTTCTGCTGATTTACTATTCCAGCTGGCTTCTTACGTGCCTACCAGGGTCATTTCTCATTGATATCGTTCCTCAGCTTCCTAACTTTTTGGACAACAGGTGCACACGTTCCCCCTTCTTCTGTCCTCGATAGTTTCTGTGCGTGCGTCATTCTTTTTCTATGCTGTCCTTCCTTTCTCAAATTGGTAATTCTGCTTCAAGCATAAAAAAATAATACAATATGACTAATTTGTGCTTGACAGACCTTATTTGAGTTGACTGGACGGTCTAATGGTCTGGAATCCCTACAGATTTTATTTTTTCTCCAGCCGTCTGGAGTTTTTTTGTTTTTCTGTCCCCCCTGGCCATTGAACCTTACTCTTATTCGATGTTAATTAATGTTGATTTATTTTGTTTTCTTATTGTGTCTTTTATTTTTCTATTCTTTATTATGTAAAGCACTTTGAGCTACTGTTTGTATGAAAATGTGCTATATAAATAAATGTTGTTGTTGTTATTTGCTTGACATTCTAATTTAGGATAAGTCTAATGCTTCAGAAGCTGTTAATTACTTTTATGGCTATTTATGCTAATATATGCTATTTATGCTAATATATAATTTTTTTCTCTTCCATAGCGACAGATACTGATACGTCTCGAACTTTCTGGACTGAAAATAGCGACTATACAAGCAGCAGCAGTGGCGCCGCTCGTCAGTTACCCATTAGATCTATGCCTTCGAAATGTTTTATTTTAATTTTAGTTATAATGCAATCGTTGTGATTATATGCTTGCAAATTTAAATTTGAAATAAAAATGTAAAAAATTAATTTTGATGTCTTGTTCATTTATTTGATGCCCCCCTTGTACAGCTTCAGCGCACCCCCCTGCACAGTTTGAGAACCGCTGCCGTATAATATAATATACTGACATTGGTCAAAAAGGAACACGGTAATGTTAAATAAAACAATAACAGGTATATTAAAATAGGCAGCAGACATAAAAAGGTTTGGGGATGGCTACTCTGTATACTTGGAAAAAAAGGCAAGCAAAAGAAAAAAGACATTTTCACAGAGGTGGAGTCAGGGAGGCCAGAACAGGAACTTATATGGCAGGAAGAGGTGTTCTAGGTATTAATAATGACATCATCAAATGGTCCTGGAAGTGATGTCATCAGTGGTGATGTCACTGAGAAGCATGTTCTTCAGCTAGTCTACAGAGGAACAAGAGGAGAAAGGAGCAGATGACAGCACCAACCCCAGGTCTGGCTGAGAAATAACAGCCTGTAGACCGTCATCCCATGCGCACATGTGTGACGCAGGATACTTGAAACTGTTAGCCTACTGGCAAAAGATAGCAAACAGACTTACCTTAGTAATTAGAAAACAACTCTTCCACTGAATATTTACCATATTTGTCCAGTTTTGAGGCTTCTGTTATGTGGTGCTTTACAATGACCCTTCTTACACTGCAAGTTTCATTATTAGAAGTGGAAATAGAGAAGCAAAATACACACCATTCATTGCTGGCAAACTAATTGGAAGAAGATTTATCTGTCAATGCATCTCTTCAGATTTTTAAGAAGAGAGCTAATTCATTGTGAAGGTACATCTTTTTGTTTATAATTAGACATTCTTTTTCCACATTTCATGAATATTAGAAACAGCCACTGTTCTCCGTTTTGAGGAAAACAAGAAAATATGAGCATAAATCAAAAAAAAGTAAAGGTCATCAGTAAAATTGTGCTAAAACCGTAATCGGTTTTGAAGCCGACACAATTCAACACGTTTGCAATGGCTTATGGGTAGTTTGAACACGCACAGAACAGTGCTCTGCCATCATTCTAGTCGAAGCCATGGTCAAGTGAACATGAATGTTTCCTTTGGGCAGAAGGAGTGAAATCTGCTGAAATTCAATGAAGGATGTTGGCCTTTGCAGATGATTAAGCTGTTGCGGTACCCATGTTTCACAAATTTTACGGTACCCCAAGTTATCACACACTAAGTGGTACGTGTTGATCCATAGCTGATATCCAAATGTGCAGCGACAGTGAACTAACCTGTTGGTCTTCTCTGAAGAAGGTATTCACGATGTTGATGGTTGATGGTCGAGCTGTTTGAGCTTCACCAGTTATACTCGTTATTCCCACTTTAAACCTTTCTCTCCATTCCTAAACTTTTAGTCGAGTCCCGCTGTTTCCACTTCCATGCTGAGCCAACATCCTTTACTGAATTCCAGCAGGTTTCACTCCTTCTGCCCAAAGACATCTTAATATGGTGCGTTGTTCAACAAGGGTGCAAACCCACCGGATTGTGCTTTTATTTTTTGCTTACTCTTTCGATTTTTTGCATTGCCTTTTCATTTTTTCTGTCTGTGTTTCACATTTTGTTAATGTTTTCATTTTTTTGTTTCACTTTGTTTGTATTTTCATTTCATTTGAATCTTGTTTTGTTTATTTATTTACATTTTTTGACTTCCTTTTTTTTGTGTTTCAGTATTTGCTTGTGCCATTACTTTTAGTACGTATTCTTTTGTCTTTAGTTTGTGCTTTACTTCGTTTGTGTTTCCATTTTTTGCTACGATTTCATCTTTTTTCTTTACACTTTGAAATTTATTCACCGTTTTAGGTTTGTGTTTTTGGCCTTTAAGGCCAGCATCAGAGCAGTAAATAATTATTGAAATGTTAGAGAATAGTTCGGGTAACTTGATTCCCAAGGAGCAAAGTCTACTGAAGCAACTCACGGCCAAATTTTTTACTTTTATTTTCACTTTTTTGGTTTGCATTGTTATCTTTTTTCCTTCTGCTTCACTATTTGTTTGTGCTGTAACTTTTTAAATGCATTTTCTTCCTTTATATTTCTGCTTTACTTTATTTTTGCTCTCACTTTTTGTTTGCAATTTCGTCTTTTTTGTTTAAATGTCATTATTTTTAATTGTTTTAAATTTGCATTTTGTATGTTTTTATCTTTTTTGTTCATTTAACTTTTAAGTTTTTAGATTTTTATCCTTTTGCTTACATTTTACATTTTTTATTTGCGTTCCTATGTTTGTTGTTTGTGTTTCATATTTTGTTAGCATTCAATTTTTTGTTTCACTTTCTTGTATTTTCATTTTTCTTTTTTGTTTATGTCTTTACTTTTTGTGTGTTTATTTCTATTTCTGTTTTACTAGGTTTGCATTTCACTTTTTGACTGTTTTCATTTTCTGCTAGAATTTAGCTTTTTTCTGTTTATACTTTTATTTACTTTTTTGGGTTTTTGTGTTTTATATTATCTGCTTTGTTTAATTTAGTTTTTGTTCATGCTTCAATTTTAAGTTTGTGTTTCCATCTTTTAGTTTCTGTTTATTTTTTAACATTACATTTTTTTTGTTGTTGACTTTTTTCATTTTTACCATTTTTTTCTACTTGTGCTTCACAATTTGTACTTTCACTTTTTAAATTAATTTTCTTCATTTTGATTTGTACTTTAATTGATTCGTGCATTTTCTTTTTGTTTGTTTTTTCATTTTTTTAATTAAACTTAATCTTTTTTGTTTTAAATTTATTTGTGGTTTTATCTTTTTTGTTCTTTTCACTATTTACTTATGATTTACTTTCAAGCTTGTGCTTTTATCCTTTTGCTTGCACTTTTCATTTTGTTTTGCGTTTTCATCTTTTTTGCTTGTTTCACATTTTGTTAGCATTTTCATTTTTTGTGTTACACTTTAGTTGTATTCTCATTTTTTTTGTGTTCATTTTTTTCTCATTTTCATCTTTGACCCCAACTCTCTCTTCTGTTTCTTTTTCCGGTTTCTTTGTGGTGGCGGCCTGCGCCACCACCACCTACTCAAAGCATCATGATGCTCCAACATTGATGGACTGAAAGCCAGAAGTCTACGTGACCATCATCATCAGGCCCTTCCATGAAAACCCTAAATCCAAAGAGGACTGTTCCACTTATGTTAGGTAGATTGCCCAGAGGGGACTGGGTGGTCTCGTGGTCCGGAATCCCTACAGATTTTATTTTTTTTCTCCAGCTTTTGGAGTTTTTTTTGTTTTTGTTTTTTCTGTCCACCCTGGCCATCAGACCTTACTCTTATTCTATGTTAATTAATGTTGACTTATGTTTATTTTTTATTGTGTCTTCTATTTTTCTATTCATTTTGTAAAGCACTTTAAGCTACATTTTTTGTATGAATATGTGCTATATAAATAAATGTTGATTGATTGATTTTGTTTTTATCGTTACCTTTTGAGTGTTCTTTTCTTTTTTGTTTGTGTGTTACTTTGCAGTTCACTTTTTATTTGTGTTTTCATGTCTTTTTGTTTAAACTTTTGTTTTATTTGTGTTTATAGTTTTTTTTTTTTTAGTCTAGTTTAGTTTTTTGTGTTTTGCCCTTTAGGGCCAAGATTTTATATACTGCACGTCTAACCTGCAAAAGTGGATGCTGAGGGTTAACAAAGAATAAAAAGACAAGGGGCTAGGGAACTTGTATAATGATATTAATAATAATTACTTTAATAGTACCTTTTCCATACTCAACTTATCTGCAGAAGAGGCATCTACACCCAGCTATGCACACCCTGGCTTTATACTGCATATGAACTTTGTGAAGACTGTAACTTTTCTGAACCGGATGATTACTACCACATAAAATCAGTGTATTCCATACAGAATACTAATTATCAAAAAGTTACAACAAGACGAAAGAAAACAAACACAGTAAAAAAGTTTTTTTTTTTTTTTGCTGTTTAAATATCAAAGCTGCTATTAAAAAAAAAAAGGAGAAAAAAAAATGAACGTAAAGTATCCAGCAGATCAATACTCTGAATATTTAAAAAGTAGGATTTTCCCTTCCAGCACAAAGTGCTATATCCAGGTATACAAATCATTTCTTATAAATAAAAAATAAGCAACACTAACTTACACGAAACAAATTACAAAGCAGGTTTAGGAGTTTATATTACGGTAACACAAAGTTCCCATCCTATAGGTAACGTGTCAGAATCGCCTAGCATGACAGTATCATTATATCATAAACCTATTCAATAAAATGATGATTTAGAGCATCATTTGCATGTTATGTATGCGTATCTAAGCCTGTGTTATGTTTCATGTGTTTTATTGGTGGTCTGCCAAGAGGCGGGGCCACCTGCCAATCACCTCCACCCTATAAATCCACCATTCCTGGTGGTTCAGTTCAATTGTGTTCGTCAGTGCTGAGTTCTTCTGCTTTTTGTGAATTTAATGTGCTTAGCTATTTGTTGCATTTTTAACATTTCATTTTCATTTTGACTATTTTGGGGATTTCGTTATAAGCAGAGTCTTAAAATCAATGTGATATTTAGTGAAGCTGTTGAAGCACAGGAGTGATGTGTTCTATGGAAGGGGTTCTGTTAATAATACGAGCACCAGCATTCTGAACCAATTGGACTTTGTAAAGGAGTTTGTGAGGAAGACCAGAAGAGTTTACAATTACAGTAATCAATACGAGATGTAACCAGGGCATGAACAAGAACAGCAGTGCTGGCAGCTGAAAGAGATGGACGTAAACGTCTGATATTTTTTAATGTAATATTGTAATGGATGACATGTATTGATGGATGACATGTATGGGCTGGCCCCAACTGGAACCTAATTCAACAATGATGTTGGAGGAGGCTCCGTCTCAATGCTGTATGCTTCCCCAACCTGGTAGTTGGTAGCAATTTGAATGCCCACAGGGAATCCTGGGTATTGTAGTTTGGTTGGGCAACCCTGGTGGGGTCCATGGGTGTTTCTAGGGGGTGCTGAAGGAGTTGCAGTCCCTACTGTTTGGAAGTATTTTCAATGGCACTGCCAGGCAGGTGATGCAAGTGCATTTGGAAGGGTGGAGACTCCATTGAGAAATGACATGATCAGTCTTGTGAAGGTTTGTTTTATTTTCTAATAAATACCATTTTCTAACTTTAGCTCGACTCACAGAATCTTCACCAGATTTAAACTACATGCGTTAATACGGTGGTTCTCAACCTGTGGGGCGGGCCCTCCTGGGGGGGCGAAGATGTGAAAAGAAGAAAACAAGAATCAAAAATATGAAAATAACATCTGTTGAAACCAAAACAGTAAACTACATTCTGATACTAGAACAATAAATATAGAGTTAGATAAATGTCGATAAAAGTTAAATAGGTATAATAATAAAATATGCATCTTCATTTCAAAAAAATTTTAGGGGGGACGTGATTAAAGCTGTTATGAAAACTCGGGTCGCAAATACTTAAAGGTTGAGAAACGCTGCGTTAATTTAAACCAATAGAACAGTAAAACCAATAAACATTGAAGGTGGAAGCATATAGATAGCAAATAGTGGAGTAGGTCCATTTCACAGTGATTGCAATGAGTCTCTGAGATGTTGCAATTTTTCCCATTGATGCCACGGGTGACAGTGACAGACATAAGATCAAAACTTTGCATGTAGATACAGTAAACAGTTATTTAAGAAAAAATGTTTTCTAATAGCACTCAGGTAGAAGCTTTTCAGTAGTCTGGACATGTGTGTCTTAATACAACATAACACCTTCCACAAGGTAGCAGAGTGAAAAGGTGGTGGCCTGGGTGAGATGGGTCCCTAAGGATTTTTTGGTCCTTTATAAACATCGAGTTCTGTATATGTGTCCTGTAGTGAAGATAACTGGGTGTTGGTCATTTTTTGTGCTGATCTGATGAGTCCCTGAGAGCCTTCTTGTAAGCCACAGAGAAGCCAGGACATCATACCAGGGTGCCACAGGTGAGTTTGCTTTCCACAGAGAGGCTTCAGAAGAACACCAACAGCTGCCTGGACAGGCTGGCCTTGAATCTTGATGCCTCCACAGTGTTCTGGATCATGGACCATCTGACAAATTAGACAGAAGTTTGTCAGGCTGAAGTGTCAGGAGTAGTGGTGTGTAATACTGGAGCACCTCAAGGAACTGTCCTGTCTCCTTTCCTATTGACCCTCTACACAACAGACTTCCAGTACAATACCAGCACTTGCAGTAATGCAGACCAAAACTGCACCCAGTACTCCAGATGAGCCCTCACCAGTGTGTTATAAAGCTTGAGCAGAACTTCCTTGGACTTGTACTGCACATATCAAGGCAGTATATAACCTGACATTCTGTTAGCCTTCTTAATGGCTTCTGAACACTGTCTGGAAGTTGATTGTGTCAAGTCCACCACGACTCCTAAATCTTTCTCATAAGGTGGACTGTCGATTTTATGACCGCCTATTGTGTATTCAAACCTCACATTTTTACTTCCTACATGTAATTCTTTACATTTACTGACATTAAATTTCATCTGCCACAAATCTGCCCAAGCCTGTATGCTGTCCAAGTCCTTCTGTGATGACTCAACGGATTTTATATTATCTGCCAAATTAACTACTTCACATTCCTATCCAAATCATTAATATAATGTAAAAATAGCAGTGGCCATAGCACTGACCCCTGCTGGACACCATTCTTGACATCATCCAGTTCTGATAAAGTTCCTCACACCATCACCCTCTCCTTCCTCTGCCTGTTTTGTGCCCATGTACACACCACACCCTGAACTCCAGTTCTTTTAGTTTGATGCCCACCTTCCCTTCTTGGAGGTCCAAGGTAATATTTAGGTCTGAGATATATCTAAGACGTCACACATTGTTCATGCCTATGATAAGTAAGTTTCTCGTAGTACTAGGGACAGCGGACTGTGCATGTGTTATTCATACGGTACTTGTCTGCTTGCTTACTGCTCCTGCCTTGCTGCGTGTTCTGCATCTCGCCCTGCGTGTCGATCATTTAAAAGCCTGTACAGCAGCTGTCCTAGCTTTGCTCACTTACCCCTTCCCCCCCAATCAGGGTGCGCTAAGAGCCTGCCACTTGCTTCTCTGCCACTCACGTTGTGAAGGGGGTGGCTGAACGCACGCTTTGGAGATGCGGACGGATCACCTGCTTGCTTACTGTTCCTTCTGCCTTGCTGCATGTTCTGCTTCTCGCCCTGCATGTCGATCATTTAAAAGCCGGTACAGCAACTGTCCTTTGGTCTCACTGCTTTGTCTTGCGGGATGTCAGTGTCTCTCGCGGGACGTCCAGGCTAATTATTACTTTCCTTATTTTCTGAATTTGCACTTAGATTATTATTGTTCTCTTGTGCATCCTATTTTGCCTTCTTTTCTCTCCAGTGCTTTTGTATCTCTTTTTCGACGCTATAACTTTTTAAGAGATGGGAGCACGTAAAGTGTGTCTGCCAAAAGCATTCCAACAACAGTGAGGTTGGATGTCAGTGAACTTGTTTTAAATTGTTTGTTTGCAAAAGTCACCGTCTCACGGGTCTTGCTTCCTAAGCTGATGTCATTCTTCTGACGGCTCGCTCTGCTACCAAGAATTGACGAATCACGACTAGCTTTCTTCGAGTCGGCAGTCAACTGTCTAAAAATGTTACTCACTAGTGTCGGTTTGTGCAGATATATTTACGTCACCTACACATGTTCTGAATGATTTTTTAAACATTCTTGGTTAAGTTTCTTACATTTACTAAATATTTGTGCAACTAGAAGTCTTTCTGGTATATAAATATATATGTATATATATGTACGTATAACATTTTTAAGAGATGGGAGCACGTAAAGTGTGTCTTGCAGGTGCCTTGGTGGAAGAGTGGGGTAACATCTCACAGCCAAAAGCATTCTGAAAGTAAAAACAGTTGAAAGTCAGAGGACGTTTCTTTTTTGCTGAGTGTATATCTATCTATCTATCTATCTATCTATAGATATAGATATATATCTTATATATATCTTATATATAGATAGATAGATAGATATACTGTAACAACAGTGAGGTTGGATGTCAGTGAACTTGTTTTAAATTGTTTGTTTGCAAAAGTCACCGTCTCACGGGTCTTGCTTCCTAAGGTTGTAATGTCTAGTCTCACTAGAATATACATGATGTCAAAGTGCTTTCACGATACTTCTTGTACTGTACATTTCAAAGGCGGAGTGGTGGCTCTGAGGCTAGGGATCTGCGCTGGCAATCAGAAGGTTGCCGGTTCGAATCCTGTAAATGCCAAAAGGGACTCAGTTCATTTGGGCCCTTGAGCAAGGCCCTTAACATGAAATTGTTGAGCGCTTTGAGTAGTTAGAAAAGTGCTATATAAATGAGCTATAAATTATTAAAGTGTCTCCACCCAAGATTTTTTTATATAACAGATGGATTTTTCTCTCTGTCTTTGCTGCCGCACATATTATAATATGTAAAAATATAAAATAAAATATACATATATTATAAATAAAATATATTGCCACTTACACCTTAACACCAGCAAGACCAAGGAGCTGGTGGTGGATTTTAGGAGGCCCAGGCCCCTCATGGACCCTGTGATCATCAGAGGTGACTGTGCAGAGGGTGCAGACCTTTAAATATCTGGGAGTGCAGCTGGATGACAAATTGGACTGGACTGCCAATACTGATGCTCTATGTAAGAAAGGTCAGAGCAGAATATACTTTCTGAGAAGGTTGGCATCCTTCAACATCTGCAGTAAGATGCTGCAGATGTTCTACCAGACGGTTGTGGCGAGTGCCCTCTTCTACGCGGTGGTGTGCTGGGGTGGCAGCATAAAGATGAAAGACGCCTCACGCCTGGACAAACTTGTTAAGAAGGCAGGCTCTATTGTAGGATTAAAGTTGGACAGTTTAACATCTGTGGCAGAGCGACGGGCATTAAGCAAACTCCTGTCAATCATGAAGAATCCACTGCATCCACTGAACAGTGTCATCTCCAGGCAGAGGAGTAGCTTCAGTGACAGACTTTTGTCACCGTCCTGCTCCACTGACAGACTGAGAAGATCGTTCCTCCCCCACACTATGCGACTCTTCAATTCCACCCGGGGGAGTAAATGCGAACATTAATTTTATTTTAATTCTTTTCATTTTTATTACTATTTAATTTAATATTGTTTCTTTGTATCAGTATACTGCTGCTGGAGTATGTGAATTTCCCCATGGGATTAATAAAGTATCTATCTATCTATCTATCTATCTATCTATCTATCTATCTATCTATCTATCTATCTATCTATCTATCTATCTATCTATTTATTATATAGTGCCTTTCATATCTATCTATCTATCTATCTATCTATCTATCTATCTATCTATCTATCTATCTATCTATCTATCTATCTATCTATCTACCTAATCGTGCCGGCTTGATTAAGAAAATCCCTGTGGTGTTTCTGCCAATGGTCTGGATATACAGGTTATTTCAAAAGCCAACACAAAACTTGCTCGGTGTCTCCTATAATGGCTGAATCATTAGGACAATGGGCTGACATTTGCTTTTAACCCAACAAAGATGGCTCAACTTGACCTTGTAATGGACTAATAAGCATGTCCATAAAATGGACGGGTGGATAGAAAATTGTCTGAATAGTTAAACAGACAGTATGGCGATTTTATTCTACACAGAAATTATAAAAAAAAAATACTGTACATCTCAGTTATTTATAATTTAGGAATGACTGTTGTAGGCCGCTTTCTATTTTGAATACCCAGATGGAAAACTTACAGTGTGTGGCTATAGTTCTGTAATCAGTAACCAGATGTTTAATTGTGCAACCATCCGTAACTAATCTGACTGTAAATAGAATGAATTATAAAACAGAAGCAAGCAGAATGTAAATGGAGCAGTGATGCATAATTTAAAGCAAATCAGATACCTCTCGATACAGCACAGGCTACTCTCTTTTACTGCTATACAAGAACATAGCAAGTTACAGGGATTAAAGTACGTAATAATGAAACAAAATGTGTTGCACGTGTCCCAGTGTCTTCATATCCCTCTGTCAAGTTACACTTAATGAGTTTTTAAGTTCGTGCAATTTTACACTAAATGTCTTCCCATTCCCCTGCTCTAAAGTTCTTTGATCAGCATATTTTCTCATCTTTAATCGATTGTGTCATGTACTTTTCGAACAACCGGAAGCATTAAGCGTCTTCTAAAAGCATCAGGAAACATTAAGACCAATTAGAGCCTGGCAAATACACCTGAATGAAGATTGTATCCATTTTTACAGAGCAAAGTGAACATGATAAATAGTCAATTGCCTACTGAAATGAAGGTTTTCTATGATTATTCTGGGAAAAGAAAAAAAAGGGTGATAAATAATATTAAACTGGCTTGACAGCATACCACTGAAATCCATATATTCCCTTGTATAAGCCTAAAACCCCAGAAGATACTTCATGAAAAAAATGTCTTTTTGTATAAAGGCGTAAGTTCCTGGTCAGTTCCATTGTTTTTAACGGGTTATCACCACAATATAGTTTTTATCACACTTTGAACCACCATTAATATAATAATCATACACAGAAATACATTCCTGAGCCCAATTTCGGATGACCAACTCTTATTAATAAAGTATCTATCTATCTATCTATCTATCTATCTATCAATTATATAGTGCCTTTCATATCTATCTATCTATCTATCTATCTATCTATCAATTATATAGTGCCTTTCATCTATCTATCTATCTATCTATCTATTTATCTATCTATCTATCTATCTATCTATCCCAGCAGCATTTGGAGCAGGGCAGTAACCAACTGTACGTGGGGTGCCAGCCCAGTAGTAGTAGTAGTTTGTTTCTATAGCGCCCTTCACAGACAAAAGGTCACAGAGCGCTGAACAGCAAATACAGAACAAATACAAACAGTTGAAACATAACCAAAACCAATAAAAACAATAAATATACAAACTGGAACTATTCAGCACTGACTAAAAGCTTGCTTAAAAAGAAACGTTTTTAGTTGTTTTTTAAAAGAATCAACAGACTCGACTCCATGCAGACCACAAGGCCGGCTATTCCACAGTTTTGGTGCCACAGACTGAAAGGCACGATCCCCATGGGTTTTTAGCCGAGTGCGTGGGATAACGAGAAGACCCTGTTGCCCAGATCTTAGAGTCAGGCAAGCTGTATGGCGTTGGAGCAGGCTGGTTAGGTACTCAGGAGCTTGTCCATGCAAAACTCTAAGAGTAAGTACCAAAACTTTAAAATGAATTCTATAAAACAGTGGCAGCCAGTGCAGTGTGTGCAGAATTGGAGTGATATGATCACTCCGGCTAGCTAGCACAAGTTAGGAGCCTGGCAGCTGCATTTTGAACTAACTGAAGGCGTGAGAGAGAGGACTTGCTCAGACCTGTAAAGAGAGCATTACAGTAATCAAGCCGTGAAGAAATAACAGAATGAACAAGCATCTCCAATTCTGATTTTGAAACAGCATTTCTTAGTTTTGAAAGATTTCTTAAATGAAAGAAGCATGAGCGGCTGACTGACCTTACATACTCATCAAGTGTCAGGGACTGGTCAAAAATAACCCCAAGGTTACGTAGACTTGACTTAATAACAGGAGAGACAGAAGATAATTTTAAACTGATCTCAGAATGAAGAACAGGAGGAGCAACAATTAGTACCTCAGTTTTTCCTGAATTCAACTGCAGGTAATTACTACTGAGCCAGTCGTTAACCTGAGACAGACAATCAACTAAAGTGACCAAAGTATTAATTTGGTTAGGCTTAAATGAAAAATAAAGCTGTATATCATCTGCATATAGATGATACAAGATGTCCTTGAAAGAGTTAAGAATCTGTGATAGGGGAAGAATATATAAAGAGAAGAGTCCAGGTCCAAGAACTGATCCCTGTGGCACTCCACATGTCAAAGGAGCAGAGTCAGATGAAAAGCCAGCCACACCGACTGAGAAACTCCTATTTGACAAGTAAGAGGAGAACCAGTCCAAAGCAGAGCCAGAGACACCTAACGGCTCTAATCTATTAATTAAGATATGATGGTCCACCGTATCAAAAGCTGCGGTAAGATCTAACAGTACAAGCACAGAGCTCCTGCCTGCATCAGCAGCAATTAAAAGATCATTAAATACTTTTAGAAGAGCTGTTTCTATAGAATGTCGCCTCCAAAAACCAGATTGAAAAGAATCAAAGAACCGCTGATTTTCTAAGGAGGCACAAAGTTGCTGTTCAACCACCTTTTCCAAAACTTTGGCAATAAAAGGCAATTTTGAAATTGGCCTGTAATTACTCAAAATAGAGGGATCAGAATGAGATTTTTTCAACAGCGGTTGAATTACAGCAAGTTTAAAATACGATGGAACCACACCAGATCTCAAGGAGCAGTTTATGATATTCAAAAGGCACGGACCTATAAAACTCAAAGATTTTAACATTAATGATGTTGGCAACAGGTCAGTAGGACATGATGAAGGTTTCATCTTCCTGAGCAAGTCAGAAAGATCCGAAAGTGAAACTTCTGAGAACACAAAAGACTCAGAACATGAGTGAATGAGAGCACTAGGTAAGACAGCTGGAACAATATTAGCCCGAACAACATTAACCTTGTCAATAAAAAATCTAAGAAAATTATTACAATCACTATCAGAAAAAACCTGAGTAACAGATTGAGATGGAGAAATAAGATTGTGAATGGTATCAAATAGCACTTTGGGGTTACGCTTGTGAGTCTGAATAAGATTAGAAAAATAAGCTATTCTAGCATCCCTAACCAAAGAATTAAAAGAAGAAAGTAAATCCTTTAAGTATGAATGATGAACTTCCAGATTAGTAGACTTCCATAGGCGCTCCGCTTTTCGTCAGGAACGCCTAAGATTATGAATGGAGTCATTCATCCAAGAAACTGAGTGGGTAACAGAACGCTGCCTGATCTTAAGAGGAGCAATCTTATCCAAAATATCAGTACAATGGTCATTAAAACATTGAACTGCTAACTCAACATTATCAATATTACTGCCGGAACCCGATGTCACAAATAAATCAACAAACTGATTGATCACTGACTCATTAATAAAACGAGAACGCCTAGAGTTAACACAGGGTGACAGCTCTAAATTTGAAGACAAGTCAAACAAAACACACTTATGATCACTAAAGGTTACATTACAAATTGTAACATCAATTCAAGCCAACTCCATAAGAAAAAACCAAATCCAATGTACAGTGTTGTGAAAAACTATTTGCCCCCTTCCTGATTTCTTATTCTTTTGCATGTTTGTCACACAAAATGTTTCTGATCATCAAACACATTTAACCATTAGTCAAATATAACACAAGTAAACACAAAATGCAGTTTTTAAATGATGGTTTTTATTATTTAGGGAGAAAAAAAAATCCAAACTTACATGGCCCTGTGTGAAAAAGTAATTGCCCCCTGAACCTAATAACTGGTTGGGCCACCCTTAGCAGCAATAACTGCAATCAAGCGTTTGCGATAACTTGCAATGAGTCTTTTCCAGCGCTCTGGAGGAATTTTGGCCCACTCATCTTTGCAGACTTGTTGTAATTCAGCTTTATTTGAGGGTTTTCTAGCATGAACCGCCTTTTTAAGGTCATGCCATAGCATCTCAATTGGATTCAGGTCAGGACTTTGACTAGGCCACTCCAAAGTCTTCATTTTGTTTTTCTTCAGCCATTCAGAGGTGGATTTGCTGGTGTGTTTTGGGTCATTGTCCTGTTGCAGCACCCAAGATCGCTTCAGCTTGAGTTGACGAACAGATGGCCGGACATTCTCCTTCAGGATTTTTTGGTAGACAGTAGAATTCATGGTTCCATCTATCACAGCAAGCCTTCCAGGTCCTGAAGCAGCAAAACAACCCCAGACCATCACACTACCACCACCATATTTTACTGTTGGTATGATGTTCTTTTTCTGAAATGCTGTGTTCCTTTTACGCCAGATGTAACGGGACATTTGCCTTCCAAAAGTTCAACTTTTGTCTCATCAGTCCACAAGGTATTTTCCCAAAAGTCTTGGCAATCATTGAGATGTTTCTTAGCAAAACTGAGACGAGCCCTAATGTTCTTTTGCTTAACAGTGGTTTGCGTCTTGGAAATCTGCCATGCAGGCCGTTTTTGCCCAGTCTCTTTCTTATGGTGGAGTCGTGAACACTGACCTTAATTGAGGCAAGTGAGGCCTGCAGTTCTTTAGACGTTGTCCTGGGGTCTTTTGTGACCTCTCGGATGAGTCGTCTCTGCGCTTTGGGGTAATTTTGGTTGGCCGGCCACTCCTGGGAAGGTTCACCACTGTTCCATGTTTTTGCCATTTGTGGATAATGGCTCTCACTGTGGTTCACTGGAGTCCCAAAGCTTTAGAAATGGCTTTATAACCTTTACCAGACTGATAGATCTCAATTACTTCTGTTCTCATTTGTTCCTGAATTTCTTTGGATCTTGGCATGATGTCTAGCTTTTGAGGTGCTTTTGGTCTACTTCTCTGTGTCAGGCAGCTCCTATTGAAGTGATTTCTTGATTGAAACAGGTGTGGCAGTAATCAGGCCTGGGGGTGGCTATGGAAATTGAACTCAGGTGTGATACACCACAGTTAGGTTATTTTTGAACAAGGGGCAATTACTTTTTCACACAGGGCCATGTAGGTTTGGATTTTTTTTGCTCCCTAAATAATAAAAACCATCATTTTTAAAACTGCATATTGTGTTTACTTGTGTTATATTTGACTAATGGTTACATGTGTTTGATGATCAGAAACATTTTGTGTGACAAACATGCAAAAGAATAAGAAATCAGGAAGGGGGCAAATAGTTTTTCACACCACTGTAAGTCTTCAATCTGCCTCAAGAAAGATTTAAGATATAAAGTGACGGCGAAGGTGGTTGGGAACGGGAATGGCGCCCGTATGCATGCACCGCCCTGCTGGCCACTGCCGAGAGTTGATCCTACAATAAATAAAAAGAGGAATAACCTTAACCTTGGAGGTCAATCATCACCCCAAAAGCGGATAGCAGACGTCAAGTATTATATGTGTACCAAATTTCAGGTCACATGGTCAAACGGTTTGCGAGCTACAGGTGATTTAAAATCCTCGACAGAGAAATGAACAGCCACGGTAGCGTACTTATATATGAAGATTGTATAATTAACTTTCATAATTAAAACTGCCAGGCAAAATATTTCAACAAAACAAAAATAAGAATAGCGCAGCTTAAATTACATTTAATATAGCAAGTACATTTTGAATATAATTTGCTTGTATGGGTTACAGGACAAGTCATGCACACTATTTTAAAAAGGTGTGTAAGAGCCAATCTTAGAAAGTCAATACTTTAAGTTAAGTGAAATTCATATTAGTGTTTGCTTAGTCATAGCCGTAAACAATGGTGTAGTCTTTTCTAGTAAGAAATAAAACGTTCTTGCTATAACTGAGATACATGATAATTGTTGTTAAGAACAGGTCCCAGTGCACAGGGACTTAAAAGACTCATTTTGAGCATAGAAATGGGATAGGCATACAGTTTTCTAACGGTTTTGAAATGGTTCAGAAACATTTATAAGTGATTTGTAACTATTAGAAATGTAACAAAATTTAAGCTTTGAACAGAACTACTCTTAAGCTGTTTTACTTTGAATTTTAACTTAAACTTTTAAAAATCAAGATGTTTTGTCTGTGGAATCATTTCGACGCGTCAGGCTTTTGCTGAATCTCATTTACAAGCTGGAGCTGCTGAACTTTGGTAATTCTGGATAAACGCAGCTACAAGTATATAACATTTATACAGGCAGAATTGCGTTCCAACAAACTGCCAGGGACCTACAAAATATTTTGTTGTAAAAGATTCTGTATTTGTCACTGTAGTGCTTTCTTTCACTTGTGTATATGCGTTTGCAAATATTTCAATAGCTTCTTTCATCCATCCATCCATCTATCCATTATCCAACCCGCTATATCCGAACTACAGGGTCAATCCCAGCCAACACAGGGCGCAAGGCAGGAAACAAATCCCGAGCAAGGCGCCAGCCGACCGCAGTGTTTTGGTCCCACTTTTTACAAATCAGGCTGTTAAACAGTACAGCAGGGTATGTTAACAAAATAGGCAGTGCTTTCTGTTGCTCCTGAATATAACATTTTAATTTTCAGGTTATTAATAAAAGGCTTCTCCTCACAATTATGTATTTGACTAAATGGCTTAAGAAATTGAATAGAGAGCTTGACTGACGCATGGGAATTACAAGTTGCATGTCATTCCTAAATCGAGACCTAGGAATAAGCACATAACACCAACTGCACCCAGGATTGTTTTGTTTTTTTCAACTTTAGTATCTAAAAAGTAGATCAAAGTCATCTTTCTCACAAGAGCTATTAAGACATCACATTTGCTGTATTATATTTTGCGTTGCTTGCAGCATTGGAGCAATCATTGCTGGAAGGTTTTTAATCCCATAGGACTTTACTGTCAGCAGAAACAGCCTGTGTGCCCCTGACGCTGCCAGACTGTTAACAAAGATTCTGAAGCACAAACGTACAGTAAATATTCTCAAATATTGACAAAATTAGAAATAGAATTAACGCTCAGCATTTAAAATACCAAGCACATTGAGCTGAATTTTAAATGAACTGATAATGTGGTCGGTGAAAATAATAGAATGTGTGCACTTAGACTGGATGATGCCATATAAAGTAGAAGTAAATCTTTTCAACAAATGCTCCTTGGTCTTTTCCTTCATCTACAGTGGGTTCCGAATATATTCCATCCCCTACACTTTTCTGCACACTTTATTTCCAGTGATAGCCTTCATTTATATAATCTTAGTGAGGCGGAGGCAGTGAAGTCGGTCACATAAAATGACATCGTCGGCGCCTCACTGCAACTAGTCTTCTAATCACTGCGCTAAAAATCAAACAGGTTTGATTTTGTCTTTAGTCATGAAAGTTTGCAAGCAATGAATTCTCAGCCGGAAGTACAGGGCATAGATTTGCATTGTCTTTTAGGTAAGTCTTTAATTTTTTAAATAATTTTTTTAGTGTTTTTGACGTATTTTTCCCTTATGCTCCTTTATAAAGATTTCCTGTGGCCTTGCTTTATATAATCCAGGGGTTGATGGTTATCCTCTTCCTTTTGGGGCATTCCGAATATGTCAACAACAACAATATATTTCTTGTATAGCCCAAAATCACACATGGAGTGCTGCAGTGGGCTTTAACAGGCCCTGTTTTTAACAGCCCCCCAGCCTTGCTTCCCTAAGAAGACAAATAAACATGCAGGGAAAAAAAATGGAAGAAATCTTGGGAAAGGCAATTTCTGTGTTTAAGAAAGGAGCGTCACAAGGAAACTGTCCTGTCTCTTTTTTTCGTCACTCTTCTGGAAGCTGGCCTGGACACAGACAGGCAGACACCGAAGGTTCAACCACCAACACACGTTTATTCATAATTAAATAAATTACAGTGCACACAACCCAGTACTTCCGTACTAATCACCCTTCAGTCCAGGCCTCTCTTTCCAATGCCTTTCTCTCTTCTTGACCGCCTCCACTCCTCTCCTCCGAGCTCCGTCCTCTTCCACCCAACTCCAGCCATCGAATGGAGGGAGGCGGTCCCTTTTATCTTCACGCAGATGTGCTCCAGGTGCCTCCCAATGAACTTCTGCCAGCACTCCCTGGTGTGGTGGAAGTGCCGGCTGTGCACACAGAAGCACTCTGGGTGTCCCTGGTCTTCGTCCCCCCAGCATTTCCGGGTGTGGTGGAAGTGCTGGGGACCAGGGCTCTCCTGGCATTTGGTTGACCACGGGTCCCTATAGGGTTGAGCTTCCATGCTCCTTTCCTGTGGTCCCATTGGCCATTAGCGGTCGCCCCTTCATGGTCCGGAGGAGGCGTAATCCCTCCTTTGGTCCTTCCGGGAGTCCCAGCTGGGTACCGCCCCAGCCGCTCGCCACACTCTGTACACCTCAGAATATAACTATAACTGCAGAACATGTCATTTGATGATTTTGCACTTATGGGGTGTATTGATAATGGGTGTGAGAAGGAGGAGAGGAGTCAGGGGGAGACGTTTGTTTCTTGGTGCAAAGAGAAATTGTGTGCAACTTAACATCAGCAAAACCAGCAGAAACTGCTTATTGACTTTTACTGCACCAAAGATCCTTGAAGTTTGGCCACTGTTCAGCTAGTAGATGTAGAGCTGGTCCACTACTACAAATACTTGGGGGTCCACATTAATGACAGGTTGGACTGGTCTCAGAACACACAAAAAGAAAGGGCAGAACGGGCTCTTTTTCCTTAGGAGATTATGTTCCTTTAATGTGGGTAGTGACATCCTTCACAACTTATAAAGCTCTGTGATGGCCACTGGGATTTTCTGTGCTGGGGTGTGCAGGGCTGGTAACATCCCTTCAGGAGAGGGCCACTGAATCAACAAGCTAATTAAAAGGGCAGGCTCCGTTATGGGTCACACTCTGGACCAGCAAAGGATTAAATCAAAACTGAGTGCCATTATGAATAATGCTGCACATCCTCTCTCTGACACACCAACACTGAGGACTTTCAGCCAACAGAAAAAGTGTGTCAAGAAACTCAGCGGGGTGTCCTTGATACCAACAGCATTACACCTACATAATGCCTCACTGTGACTGTGACTACCACGTCAGAACTTAACTTTGTTTGGTTGCTTGCTTTACAGTAATTCCAGTGCATGTTAAGACCAAAGTTTGTGTGCATATTTATTTATGTATTTTTCTATTCTTCATTTTGTAAAGCACTTTGAACTACATTTTTTTTGTATGAAAATGTGCTATATAAATAAACGTTGTTGTTGTTCTTTAAAAAGCCAAATTTCCCTCTGGGGACAAATAAAGTTCTATCTATCTATCTATCTATCTATCTATCTATCTATCTATCTATCTATCTATCTATCTATCTATCTATCTATCAATTATATAGTTCCTATCTATCTATCTATCTATCTATCTATCTATCTATCTATCTATCTATCTATCTATCATAGAGTGCCTTTCATATCTATCTATCTATCATATAGTACCTATCTATCTATCTATCTATCTATCTATCTATCTATCTATCTATCTATCTATCTATCTATCTGTTCAGAGAGAGACCCCTTTCCAGGTAGGTTGGATGTGCAATGGGTGTCAAAAATAGGGGTAAGTACCATATAATACACAAAACAGAACACAAGTAATCCTCTTCACAGATTTAAATTGCCAATCTATCATTGCCACTTCACGTAAATAGTACTATAGTAACAGTACAGGCTACAAAACAAAATGCAAGAGTAGCTTATATCATATAAGAGGATTCAGATTTGTTTAAAGTCTTGGAGATCCTGGTCAACAAGCTGTCTCCCCACTACTGGCCATTCCACTGCTGAGTCAGTGCTGGGCCAGACAATCTGATCGGAGATGACTTTTCCATAGGCAGGCAAATAACTTGGTCATACAGAAGTGGCACTAAGTGCCACATGTGAGTACAGAGAAGAGAAACAGAGTAGGAGAGCATTAGTAACAGATTATAATTATTACACTACTTATGTTTTAGTACCGATGACTAATACAGATGCAGTATGCAGAGCTAATCAGCATCTCTAGTCAGGGTATGCTAAGCTGACATAGTGAGTCTTCAGTCTGGATTTAAAAGCTGACACTGATGTGGCATCTCATATATCATCAGGCAGACCATTAAAACAGCTTTGGGGCCCTGTAACTAAACGTTCGATCTCCCACTGTTATTTTATTAATCCTTGGAATCATAAGCAGACTGACATCTTGAGATCTTAATGTGCTTTCTGGTTTGTAAGTAATGCAGAGTTCACATAAGTAAACTTGACCATGGCCATTTAAGGCTTTACAGTCTATGCTAAAATTTTGAAATCTTCCCTAAACTTAACCGGAAGCCAGTGTAAGGACTTAAGAACTGAAGTTATGTGTTCATATTTTCTTGTTCTTGTAATGATTCTGGCAGCAGCATTCTGAATTAACTGAAAGCTGTATAAAGAACAATTTGAATATCCAGTGAACACCACATTGCAATAGTCAGTCCTACTAGAAATAAATGCATGAATTAATTTGTAAGTATCCCACATATTTAGAAAACACCTTAGTTTCCCAACATTTTTAAGATGGAAGAAACAAGATTTGGACTGTTTTGAATGTGCACTTTAAATGACATGCTTGAGTCAAAGATAACGCCTAAACTTTGAGCTAAATAATGACAAAATAGTGTTCAACAACAACATTTATTTATATAGCACATTTTCATACAAACAGTAGCTCAAAGTGCTTTACATAATAAAGAATAGAAAAATAAAAGACACAATAAGAAAACTAAATAAGTCAAAATTAATTAACAGAATAAGAGTAAGGTCCAATGGCCAGGGGGGAATGTTGTGATCAGCATCTTTCCCTCCAATAATTAACATTTGTGTTTAATGACAAGTAGTTCTCATTTTTCCAGTCCTTTAACTCACTAACACATCGAATAATGGCCAACATCACAGAAACATTATTTAGTCTTTTTAAACCAAATTCTCTGTTTTGACTCCTTTTACCGCAGTCATGTCTCCTTTCTGTCTAAAGCACTTTCTCTTAATGAATTTTAGGAGAAACATCTGTGACAAGGTTGATTCCCTAAATGAAACATAAACGTGAATGTCTTTAAGGTCTCATGAGCCATCAAAGATTAACCTTTGAGCAGTAAAAAGGCTAAAGTAAGGTTGTTTCATTACAGCCTGCTTATGTTCAACTTATTATTTTTTGTTTTTATACGTAGGCTTCACATACATCCAATACGTTGAGTTTGTTTGCCCTCCATGCTGAACTACTGTAGCCTGTAGCCAAAATGTGAAGAAATAAATAGAATATTCCATTTACAAGTTAGCTTGTAGGAGTTACAATGGAACCTTCCATTTACTATGCACTAAATAGTGTGAAACATTTTAATATAATTAGGAAGATGCTTTTGTCAACTTAACATAACCTAACAAGCTATCAAATGGCTCTTACAATAATTAAAGGGGTGGACTTACTTTTCCATGTGACAGATTTGCATTTTTTCACATTTCGATTATGAGAATGAATAGACCTTGTCAATTTGTCATTTGTTTAAAGCATTTCAGTCTCTGGATACTGTTTAGATAGATAGAGCTTTATTTGACCCCGGGGGAAATAATATTTTTACAGAAGCATTTAAAATATGAATACAGGTGGTTTATTGTGTGGTGGGTGCAGCAATGAACATGCTCCCAACCTCTCTCTCTCTTTCTTAAAATAAATACAAAAATAGGTATATAAATAAATATACACACACACATTATGGTTTGAATGCACACAAGAATGACTAAAAAGAAAGAAAACGTCTGACTTGGCAGTGCCAGTCCAAGTGAGGAGCTACACAGGTGTATTGCTGTTGGTATAAAGGAGCCCCCCTTTGCATTTCTTGACCCACTTCTGCTGAATGATTCATTGACTGAACGTCCTCAATCTTGGTTTTGTCACAGAGAGAATGTGCAGCGTTGTTCATAATGGCACTCGGTGTTGTCTTCATTCTCTCCCCCACTACTACCTCAAGGGGGTCCAGAGTGCATCCCATAACTGAGCCTGCCCTTTTAATTAGCTTGTTGATTCAGTGGGACTCTCTTGAAGTGATGTTACCAGCCCTGCACACCACACTGGCCATCACGGAGTTGTAGAAGATGTGCAGGATGTCACTTCCCAAATGAATGAGTCTCCTAAGGAAGAAGAGCCTGCTGTGCCCTTTCTTCTGTAGTTCCTCTGTGTTCTGAGACCAGTCTAACCTGTCATTCATTGATGTAGACCCCCAAGTACTTTTAGCAGTGGACCACTTCTACAGTACATCCTCTCCTTGAATAGTGACTGGACATAGAGGCTCTTTGGTGTGGTGCAGATGATTCTCAAAGTTCTCCACCTGACTCCTCTAGTCAGTCTCATCCCCGTTATCAATACTTCCCATAAGTGTTGTACTGGCACTTCTGGGGAGTGAAAACTTCAACTCCCAACAGTCCCTTAATTGGCTCTGATTGGTCGTCTGCTTAGGGTGCAGGGGCTGCTGGGGACAAGAAGGCCATGAGAGATTTAAAAGGAGGACAGTTATACAGAGGTAAAGAGTTTTTTTTGTTGTGTCATGTCTGGAGTTGCCTCTCTGTTTGCCTTGCCGTTCAATACTGGTGGATTTTTGTTTTTGTCCTGGATCGTCTCCTGTTTTGGTGAATGGACTGTCTTGTGTCTTCCTCCTGCATGAGGACCATATTAGGATTGGTTGTCAACCTGCAAAGAAAGGAGCGCTCCTAATTCCATCACACGTCATTCAGGAAATTCTGGTAGGGCTGATCTTTCCATTCACATACAGCAAGCCGATCTCTGGACTATCTAGCTCCATTATTTCATTACATCACTTGCTGTTTTCTATGGATGTCATCGGGTGGGGTTTTTGTTAGTTGTTTGTTATTGTTGAATTTGTGTGCATTGTATAATCGCCAGAAGGGAACTAGGCTGGGATCATTGTAGTTTGCATAGTGTGACACTAGAAGGCACTGTCGCTCCTCTAACCTGACAGACAGATGACCAGGACACCAAGTAAAATTACTAAAACGTACTTGAATTCCTTTTTCTGTCTTATAAACAGTGCCTCTAAGCATCACATCCACCATACAAAGGCAGGTGTTAATAATCACAATAATAAGTACAATAATTACACACAATTCTCACCTCCATACTTCTCAGCAAGCTCTGTCTTCTGCCTCCCAACTCTGGCTTGCTTACTGGGTTCCCAACAGTCCTTTATATAGTCTTTGACCCGGAAGTGCTTCTGTCCTTCCGTCCCTGTGATCTGCCAGCACTTTCGGGTCAGATGGAGAACTTGCATTTAATTCAGCTCAGAAGTACTTCGGGACTTCCGTCCCCGTGACTTTGGAGTATTTCCGGGCTATGTAGAAAGTAGACACTCCCAGATATCCCTGCAGCATCTCCTGGTGGCACCCATGGTACCCAGCAGGGCTGTGAAGCCGAACTCCAGATCCTATAGTGCTCTGCGGGAATCTGGGGCACCGATATGCTGCATGGAAGCCACCATGCCAGTGAAATGTGTTCGGATTTTCTTTTCCCAGTTAGGATTTTAGCAGCTACATTCTGCACTCGTTGCAAATGATTTATGTCTTTTTTGGGTAGTCCTGAGAGGAGTGCGTTACAGTAATCTAATCGACTAAAAACAAAAGCGTGATAAATTTCTCAGCATCTTTCAATGATATAAGAGGTCTAACTTTTGCTATATTTCTTAAGTGAAAAAATGCTGTCCTAGTGGTCTGATGAATATGTGATTTAAAATTCAGGTTACAGTCAACGGTTACCCCTAAGTTTTTTACTTCCGTCTTAACCTCTAATCCTAATGCGTCAAGTTTATTTCTGATAACCTCACTGAATCCGTTTTTGCCAATCAATACAATTTCAGTTTTCTCTTTATTTAACTTGAGAAAATTACTATTCATCCATTCAGAAATACCAGTAAGAGATTGTGTTATTGATTCGAGAGAGTCGGAGTCATCAGGTGCTACTGATAAGTACAGCTGTGTGTCATCAGCATAGCTGCGGTAGCTCACGTTGTAACCTGAGATAATCTGACCTAACGGGAGCATATAGATTGAGAAGAGCAGCGGACCCAGGATAGAGCCTTGTGGAACACCATATCGGATATCATGCGCCTTTGAGTTGTAATTACCATAACTAACAAAGAATTTTCTCCCTGCCAGGTAGGATTCAAACCAATTTAAGACATTTCCAGAGAGGCCCACCCATTGACTAAGGCGATTTCTAAGAATATTGTGATCAATGGTATCAAACGCGGCACTCAGATCGAGGAGGATGAGAACAGATAAATGGCCTCTGTCTGCATTTAATCGCAAGTCATTTACTACTTTAACGAGTGCAGTTTCTGTACTGTGATTTGTTCTAAAACCTGACTGAAATTTATCTAGAATAGCAGGTTTACTTAAGTGGTCGTTTAACTGCATAATGACTGCCTTCTCTAGAATTTTACTTAAGAAGGGCAGGTTAGAGATGGGTCTAAAATTTTCAAAAGCAGAGGGGTCAAGATTATTTTTCTTGAGTAGGGGTTTAACTACAGCAGTCTTAAGACCGTCTGGGAAAACCCCCATATCTAATGATGAGTTTACTATGTCAAGAGCATAACTGGAATGTAAAACAAGATGGATAAACTAACCACAAAAACAGCTATAAGAATAGAAAGGCAGACTTTCAATTGTCAATTGTGAATAGTTTTGTTTTGTGGGTATGAA